>NC_142365.1:1265000-1565000 GCF_059441175.1 Urocampus carinirostris
AGAGAGAGAGAGAGAGAAGGAAAAAAAGAAGAGAGCGTGAGCGTGAGAAGCAAAATAGATAAAAAGAGAAATAGTGAGAGAGGGGGAATGAAAGAGAGAGAAATAAATCCAAAGAGAAATAGAAAGAGAGAAAGAGACAAGGAGAGAAAAGAGGAGATAAAGAGAGAAGGGGAAAGCAAGTGAGAGAGAGAGAGACAGAAGGAAAAAAGGAAGAGCGAGAGAGAGCGTGAGAAACAAAATAGAGAAAAAGAGAAATAGTGAGAGAGCGGGGAAGAAAGAGAGGGAACGAAATCCAAAGAGAAATAGAAAGAGGGAAAGAGACAAGGAGAGAAAGAGAGAAGGGGAAAGCAAGAGAGAGAGAGAAGGAAAAAAGGAAGAGAGAGAGCATGAGAAACAAAATAGGTAAAAAGAGAAATAGTGAGAGGGGGGGAAGAAAGAGAGAGAACAAAATCCAAAGAGAAATAGAAAGAGACAAGGAGAGAAAGTGAGAATGGGAAAGCAAGAGAGAGAAAGAAGGAAAAAAGGAAGAGCGAGAGAGAGCGTGAGAAACGAAATAGATAAAAAGAGAGATAGTGAGAGAGGGGGAAAGAAAGAGCGAGAACGAAATATAAAGAAAAATAGAAAGAGAGAAAGGGACAAGGGGAGAAAAGAGGAGAGAAAGACAGAAGGGGAAAGCAAGCAAGAGAGAGAGAAGGAAAAAAGGAAGAGAGAGAGAGCGTGAGAAACAAAATAGATGTCACATACAAACACAAATCTTGATCTCGAAATTAAACCAGTCATTTTTTTCCCCTACCATTTTTTTTAACAATGCGACCCGCGTCTGAAAATGTTTGTCCACGCATTCTTTAAAACAATGTTTGTTCCTTTTCTGTTTCCTTAGTCCAGAATCCCAAGGTGTCATCAGTGGTACAGTCTTCCTCATCATCCTCTTCTGCTTCATCCCGGTGCCTTTCCTCAGTTGCTTCGTCGGAGATCGGTGCAACGGTTTCCCACACGATAAGGTCGGTAGGGCTAAAACGGCGTCCCCGACACGGAGCACGGATTCCATTCCGGACATCGGTCGCTCGTGTCCTGTTTTTTGTTCAGTTTGTGCAGCTGATAGGCGCTCTGCTCGCCATTTGCTGCATGATCTTCCTGGGATTCGCCGATGACGTGCTCAACCTGCGATGGAGGCACAAGCTCCTGTTGCCTACCATGGCCTCCTTGCCGCTGCTCATGGTCTATTTCACCAACTTTGGCAACACGGTGATTCTGGTGCCCAAACCCTTCAGAGTCTTGCTGGGGCTGCATCTGGATTTAGGTGCGTCAATACCAGAAGATTTTGTCTTTCCACTCAGATGTATTTCAAAAAAATGATATTATTTGTCTGAAATAAAGTCTGCCTGGACGCCCGGGGCGTGCATCTTTTACGTCGGGCGTACAACTTATGCAAAGTCTCCGCCCGTTCAAGGGAAAAAAAATATATATATTTTCTTTCAAATCAAACGTTTGCTGTATTCCAATTTCAAAATCTTCGTTCGGTTTGGAAATTTCGGAATTTCGGTCCGTTTGGCAATTTGCATACTCGGCAGCCAATCAGAAGCCCGCGTCAAATAACTTCGTGCATCCGGACTTTCCCGAGCGTTATAAGGTCGCGCGCTTGCATATCATTTTCCAAAGTAGAGGCACAGAGAACACAAGAAAAATGGAGAAGTGCTTAGGAATCAAGCCACAACGTCAGCCCCAGAAGGAGGATTCAAAAGAAGCTAACAAAATGGATGACGCTCCAAAACGTAAACGTACATTAGAAGCATGGTGGAAAGAGGAGTTCACGTGGCTTGTGGCAGACGCACAGAAAACACAAGAAAAATGGAGAAGTGGTTAGGAATCAAGCCAAAACCTCAGCCCCAGAAGAAAGATTCAAAAGAAGCTAACAAAATGTATGACGCTACAAAACGTAAATGTACATGAAAAGCATCATGGAAAGAGGAGTTCACGTGGCTTGTAGCATGAATGAAGATGAGTCATATCCATGCAATGAATGTTATAAGTAGATTTATAATAAACTTCATTTTAAAGTGTTCAGTTATATATTCTGTTGATCAATCCTTAATACTTTGCAAAAATGTTTTTGGTTTTTTTCAAGTTTTGAAAAATGGGGCAGGCAACTTTTCAGTTGTCTGTCCTGCTGTCCGCTAACTTTTTCTCATGAGTTTCAGACACTTCATTTTACCCAAAATTAAACAGAGCTGCCAAACCTGATCTACAGACTAAAGTTATTTCTTCAGTGTACTTTATTTCTTTTTGTCACATTTGATGATTTCACAAAATGTATTAAATAATGTTGCCAGAGCTTATGTCCCATATTAACAAAAACTCTATCGCAGATCAAATTTTGTCTCCCTCTCGCTCTTGTATTTTTGTCACAAATAACGGTTTCAAAAGAAACGTAACAATACTGCAAACGAGAAGAACACGGAAGTATTTACATTGGGAATCGATTGGTTATCAATCATCCTCCCTTCCGTTTTAGAGTTGCGAATCTTCGACATCTTTGAAATCTCAACATTCGTCCTCATGCACGTAGTTGACGATTGGTTATTTTCTTATAACTTGCACAAACTATACACTTGAAAAAATATTGTTGAAATGGCAGAAGGCTGTTATCACACTTGCATTTGAGTTCTGATCCATCTCATTGGCTAGGAGACAGGAAAGAAAATCCCAACGACATTTCTTCTTACCAGCCTAAAAAGGTAGAAAAACACTCCAGCGCTCCTGATGTCTGTGGTAGAAACAAGGTATTGCACTTCCGGCCTAAACGCGCTAAAAAGGTGAATTTTATCTCCGAGCCAGATGTATTCGTAATAAGAGCCTTATCCGTCTCGCGTTCCATATGTTCCCGACCAGTGCATTAGTAGCAGGGTTGGGTAGGGTTACTTGAACTGGATTACTTTCAATGACTTTTGGATGACTCCAATACCAAATATGCTCATAAAAGATAAAAGAAACTCAATAGGAATAAAATGACTCCATTTTGTGCAGGCTTGGGGAGTAACGGAATACACGGAAGGGCAAAAATGATGTTTGGATTTATTTTCATTTGGTTTCTGTGGCATTTGATGTTCGTTTTGCCGGAGATCAAAGAGATCAAAGCCAGGAGAGAGAGCTTACCACGTGTTGTGAGTCATCATTTTATTCCTATTTACTTTCTTTTGTCTTTTATGAGCATATTTGGTATTGGAGTACCATATTTTCTGCTCTAAAAGGCGCACCTAAAATTTTTTTTATTTTTTTTTTAAAGCTGACTATGCGCCTCCTAATCCGGTGCGCCTTATATATGGATCAATATTGAGCCGCGACAGGTCTCGCATGTTACGGTGAGCAGCCACCGACTCTATTTTTCGCGTAGAAGAAGAAGTGCGCTGTGCATACTGGGAAATATTAAACAACGATTCTCTTTTATTTGTGCGTTTGTATAAAGACCCTGAAATGGCTCCTAACGCAGAGTTTAAACTCAAGGCGATCAGTCACGCAGTAGGACACGGAAATAGAGCAGCAACAATTCGAACACTGCAGAAGAAGAATTCGGGGGATTCGTAGATGAGGAGCTGATAGAGTGAGCTTTATGTTTTTCTTTTGTGTGTTTACGTTTTAAATTTTACAGTTATTATGTTATTGCTTTATTGTTATTGTTTTGCACTTGTTATTGTTTTTGCACATTACGAGTGTCACTATATTGCGATTGCACTAACGTTTCATTTACCATCACAGTATCAGACGTTTTTTTGCGTGTTGACTAAATGGAGGAAAAGTAAAATGTTATGCCTTGCTGTTGTTCCAAGATGTTAAAGATGTGTCACGAAAATGCTTTACCTCAGAGAAAATAATAAAACAGCTGTTTATTCATTTTGGGAGCGAATGGAGTTGTGGAAAACTTGTTTGTTACCTATTAATAAAGTGACTGACCTATCCGACTGTTTTGTTGACATTCCCTTTAGCGCGGCACCATCTAATGTTTGCATAACGTAACTACAGCCTCTACTGTAGTGCCTTATAATGCGGTGCGCCTCATGTATGGAAAAAGTTTTAAAATATATCATTCATTGAAGGTGCGCCTTATAACATATATAGTGCGGAAAATACGGCAATCCAAAAGTCATTGAAAGTAGTCCAGTTAAAGTAACCCTACCCAACCCTGATTAGTTGTATAGGAAACTCTCTTCTGTAACCTGATTTTCGCTTTCTTTTTTTTTCAGGTATTTTCTACTACGTGTACATGGGCATGCTGGCAGTCTTCTGCACAAACGCCATCAACATCCTGGCCGGTATTAACGGCATCGAATCCGGTCAAGCTCTGTTCATCTCCGGCTCCATCATCATCTTTAACCTGCTGGAGCTCAATGGTAATTGCAGTGAATTCATTTCCTTCGAAATTCATGTAGATTTCCTCTAGAGATGCAAAAGCTTACCATTTATCGACGACTGTTTTTTTTCTAATTACCGTATTTTCCGCACTATAAGGCGCACCTAAAAGCCATTGTTTTTTTCAAAAGCTGACAATGCGCCTTATAATACAGTGCGCCTTATATATGGATCAATATTAAGTCGCAAAGTCTCGCAACTAAGGCAAGCAGCCGCCGACTCGATTTTTTCCCCGAAGTCGTCCGCGGTGTATGCTGGGATTTATATACTGGCGTTTCATTTCCTAACCAATGTGTCAATCATCATTTGAATCAGTCACTATTGGCTAAAGTTATTCGGAGGTAAAGGGGGCGGATCCTTTTTATCATTTACAGGCTGGCATAGGCTAAAGGGGCGAAACAAAGCCTCCGATTGGCCGAAAAAGACGAATGTGAATCGCACGTTGGGTTGCGCTACGCCATAGAGAAAACATTTTTTACTATTCTGTATTTGTAAATATTTTACACGGTTGGATTGACTACACTCACGGTTGTAAGAAGACCATGGTTACGTATCGTTATTGAACGTGATGGCTGCAAGAGAACTTAGCTATGCGGCTTTCTATTTTCCCGGTATCTTGTTTTAGAACGCTCTTGATGTTTTTGTGATGAGTCTATTTTGAAACTCAATTCAATTCAAAGTGTTTATTGTCATATGCACAGTAAAGAACCCCGTTTCCCTGCACAATCAAATTCTTACTTTGCTGTCTACACAGTTGCCAGCAAAAAATAAAATGGAAACTAAGAAATGTTTGTTTCATGACATCGTACGGACACCGCATCCGCAACGTGTCTGGGACACGTATTTGCTTCTTTGCAAGCTTTGGGAATGTTAAGGGGGTAAGAAGTTTCCCATTGTAGCGCCTTATCATCCGGTGCGCCTTATGTATGGAAAATATAGGACCAAAAACTATTTTTGGGGGGTGCACCCTATAACCCAGTGCGCCTTATAGTGGGGAAAATAATTATTTATTTGGATTTCCTCCAGATATGATTTCCTTTCAATTGTGTTTTATTATAAAAGACCCTTGGTCCTATTCGAAAAAGCAATTGCCCCCTGAACCCAATAGCAAGTTGAGCCACCTTTAGCAGTGATAACAGAAATCAACCATTTACAATAATCGGTAAGTCTTTCACAACGCTGTGGAGGAATTTTGGCCCACTCTTCTTTGTAAAATGGTTTCAACTCTGCCTTATATGAGGGTTTCCTCGTATGAACTGCCCCTTTAAGGTCACACCACAGAACCTCAATTGGATTTAGATCCAGACTTTGCTACTCCAGAACCTTCATTTTTTTGAGCCATTTAAAGGTGTTTCGGAGCGTTTTCCTGCTACATGGTCCAACCACGCTTGAATTTGAGGACGTGAACTTCAGCCCGATGATTGCTGGGATGGGCTCCAGCACCCCCGTGACCCTACTGAGGATAAGCGGTGTAGCTAATGAGATGAGATAATGAGAGATGAGAACTTCAGGATCTTCTGGCAAACACCAGAATTCATAGTTCCATCAACCACAGCAAGTTTTCCTGGTCCTGAGGCAGCAAAGCCGCCCCAGACTATGATACTGCCACCACCATGCCAACAGTAAATGTTGGCATTATGTTCTTTTTGTCAAATGCTGTGGTATTTTTACGCAAAATGTTATGGGCTGCACACCTTCCAAAAGGTTACATTTTTGATCCATCAGTCCACAGAATGGTTCTCCAAAAGTCTTAAGGATAACCAAGATGCATTTTGGCTAATGACACACAGGGAGGAAATTACTTTTTCACATAGGGCCATATAGGCCTCATTTTTTGGGGGGTCTTAATAAATAGAATCAAAATATGATTTTCAATGTTTGGCAGTTCTACCAGTGTAAGCTTAATCAGCATGTGGAATCCATTTTGATGGTTACTATTTTCTTAATTTCAGGGGACTACCACGAAGACCATCTTTTCTCTCTCTACTTCATGATGCCTTTCTTCTTCACCACTTTAGCGCTTTTTTACCACAACTGGTAAGGTCATTTCATATTCTCCAGTGCCTTCAATACCATACAGCCTCTGCTACTGAGTAGGAAACTGACAGAGATGGGAGTTAGCTCACACCTTGTAGAATGGATTACTGACTACCTGACAGGCAGACCCCAGTATGTGAAACAGGGGGGCTGTACATCGGACACTGTGGTTGGCAGCACAGGATCTCCGCAGGGGACCGTTCTCTCTCCGTTCCTATTCACTCTATATACATCGGACTTTAAGTACAACTCTGAGTCCTGCCATGTGCAAAAGTTTGCCGACGACACTGCGATCGTGGGATGTATCAGAAACGGGCAGGAGGAGGAGTACAGGAAATTGATTCGGGACTTTGTCCGATGGAGCGACGCAAACCACCTGCACCTAAACACCACCGAGACCAGAGAGATGGTGGTGGACTTCAGGAGAACCAGAACTCACCCGGTTCCTGTAACCATCAAGGGAGAATGTGTAGAATTTGTCCAGACCTACAAATACCTGGTTGTGCAGCTGGACAACAAACTGGACTGGACTGCCAACACAGAAGCTCTATGTTGGAAAGGGCAAAGCCGACTTGACTTCCTCAGAAGGCTGGCCTCCTTCAACATCTGCAAAAAGCTCCTGAAAATATTCTATGAGACAGTAGTGGCAAGCGCCCTCTTCTATGCGGCAGCGTGTCGGGGAGGCAGCGTCAAGAAGAAGGATGCCTCTCGTCTCAATAAACTGGCTAGGAAAGCGAGCTCTGTTGTGGGCAAAGAGCCGGACGGCCTAACAACAGTAGCTGAGAGACGAGCACTGAAAAAGCTGAGGTCAATCGTGGTCAATCCATCGCATCCACTACACAGCATTATCTCCAGACAGAAGAGCAGTTTCAGCGACAGACTGCTGTCACTGTCTTGTACTACGGACAGACCGAAGAGATCTTTTCTTCCTCGTGCCATGAGGCTCTTTAACTCCACCCGGCAGAGTAAAGGCCCAAATTAAACACCACCTACATTGGATATTACCGAATCTTACTGCAATATGTATTCTGTGAAGCACTATTTAGTTACTCTATATAACACGCTACAGTGGGCATTTGCACGTCACACTGGGTATTTGTATATTGTATTCTTTTGGCTTTATTATTGTACTGTTCTCAGCTCAGGGATGCTGCTGGAAATGTGAATTTCCCAAAGCGGATGAATAAAGTATCTATCTATCTATTTTTGCGTCTGGTGTATTTGATGTAAAACGACTTATTTTTTAATTATTATTTTTTGTTATTGTTTCTATTTTCCAGGTATCCTTCGTCGGTGTTTGTGGGCGATACCTTCTGCTACTTTGCGGGGATGACTTTCGCTGTTGTCGGCATCCTGGGACACTTTAGCAAAACGATGCTGCTATTTTTTATTCCTCAAGTGATTAATTTTCTCTACTCCTTGCCTCAACTTTTCCATATTATTCCTTGTCCTCGACACAGACTTCCCAGGTACTTTTCTTCCAACTAGTGTATACAGTACAATGTATCTATCTATTTTTATTCATCTATCTTTATCTATACATCTATCTTTATTCATCTATCTATCTTTATTTATCTATCCATCTATTCATCTATATCTTTATCCATCTTTCTTTATCTATCTTTATATATCTATCTATCTTTCTATATCTATCCATCTATCTATCTTTAATTATCGTCATCTTTCTATCTTTATATCTATCTTTATCTATCTATGTTTATCCATCCATCTCTATCTATCTTTATCTTTCTATCTTTATCCATCTTTCTTTATCTATTTTTATATATCTATCTATCTTTATCTATCTATCCATCTATCTTTTTTTATCGTTATCTTTCTATCTATATATCTATCTATCTTTATTTATCTATCTATCTATGTTGATCTATCCATCTATATCTATCTTTATCCATCTTTCTTTATTTATCTATCTTTATACATTTATCTATCTTTAGATATCTATCTATCTATCTTCATGTATCGTTATCTTTCTATCTATATATCTATCTTTATCTATCTATGTTTATCTATCCATCTATATCTATCTTTATCTTTCTATCTTTATCCATCTTTCTTTATCCATCTTTCTTTATCTATCTTTATATATATCTATCTATCTTTATATATATATATATATATATCTTTATTTATCTTTATCTTTCTATTTATATATCTATCCATCTTTATTTATCTAGCATCTATCTTTATTCATCTATCTTTATCTTTCTATATCTATCTTTATCTATCTTTATCTTTCTATATTTATCCATCTTTATTTATTTTTATCTTTCTATATTTATCCATCTATATCTTTATATATCTATCTATCTTTATATATTTATCTATCTTTATTTATCTATCATCTATCTTTATCTATCCATCTTTATCTATGTATCTATCTATCTATGTACCTATGTATGTATCTATGTACCTATGACAATCTACCTATCTCTATATCTATATCTATCCTGATCTAATCTTTTCTTCTATTGTAAATTGCACATTTAAGGTTGAATCCAGACACGGGCAAACTGGGGATGAGTTACTCTAAATTCAAAAGGAAGGACCTTTCCAAACTAGGACTTCTCATCCTACAGGTCAGTTATGTATTAATATGCTGTAGTTCACTATAAACTAACTTATAAACTGAATTTAGAACTATAAAATACAAAATTGGTTTATATACATATAAAACAAAATGAACACAAGGGGGCGTAAGACGGACAAAGCCACCCAATGCCCCACGGCTGCGCGGCTTTTCTCATGCTCCCTTTCACTCAAACTCTCCTTCCTGTTTTGTCAATTGGCGCCGTCTCAATTGTGATTGAGAGGGACCACGTCTCGTTATATTGTGATCTAATGAGTTTTATTGCCTGTTATGCCTGTAATAATGGGCCCCAAGAAAGTTAGTGGTGAGGGAAAAGTGGAAAAACATGACACAAACGATTGAGTCGAAGAAGGAATTGATTGCGAAAACGAAAATAGTGTATGATTCTGCAGTAGGTGGTTAAAAAAAATATATTTTTTTTTTCTTTATTACCAGGAATTTAACCTTTCTCATCTACACGTTGTAAGGGACAGTTTGTATTATTTAGCACCTTCTTATGATAAAAATGTAATTAATTTAAAAATAAAATCATGTTGATTTTAATAATACGCAAAGCTAGATGAATTATCTTAATAATGTGCATTTTGAAAAATACGTATTGGTCAAAAAATGTGCATTTACATAAAATGAGCCTCATCTAGAAGGAGCTGACATATTTGACCGCCATCTTGCTGCTACGGGTACCCAAAAATAGAAATCAAAATAAAAATCATGCTTTTTGGTCGTTTTGAGTCTCCGTAGTACGTTTTCTTTTTAGCACTTCTTTTAGATTGGATGACGACATAACAACATCTAGTGGTTGAATAATACACACTGTCTAAGTAGTTATCATTGTTTGGGTGCAAGTTTAATCAACATTTTATGTATTTTTTTTTTAGTAAGTGGCCGTTTTTAAGGAGTTTTAGGAGGTCGGCTTAAATGCAAAGTGAGCTTACATAATAATAATAATAATAATAATAATTTCCTTGTATTGTCATTCTGTGTAACAATGTACACAGAACGAAATGTCGATTGCACCTGACCCGTTGTAGCGAGCCGATGCAGCCGCAGCCAACAGAGGGCGCCGCCGACCACTTTTTAAGTCTTAGGAATGACTCGGCCGGGGCGCGAACCCGAACCTCCCAGTCTCAAAGCGGGCGCCTTACCATCTAGGCTACTGAGCTGGTACATGCGATCATATACGTTTTTTTTTAATATCGCCATATCCTTCATGTACCGTAAATTCCGGACTATAGAGCGCACCTGATTATAAGCCGCACCCACCACATTTTAAGAGGATAACCGCTTTTGTACTTACACAAGGCGCACCTGTATATAAGCCGCATGCGCCCACATTCAAAAAATGTAACACAAACACAAAATTAACCCAAACCCGACTTTAAGTCCCGCGATTGAAACTGAATGTCCTTCATAAAAGTAAACAGTCCAAAAATCACAGCCGGCAAAATGAACGGAAAATGATACCGGTACTTAAGGTTTGACGCAGACCTGCAGAGTCCGGATCCCGTTGGAAGTAATCCAAGGGAAAAAAGTGTATATTTCCAAAGGTAAGGATGGGAAACATATATATCCACTATTGTCCGCTGCGTCCACAAACACTCACCTTTACCGGTCCCCACTTCCCGTCGTTTTTTCGCCCCTTCTTTTTTACTCGCCCGTGCAAAATATATCAGAATAAGTGTCTGAAATAAATACATTACAAAAATATACAGTTGCAAATACATATTATACATGGTTACACATATTTACAAAGAAAGACGGTACACCGAGAGAGTTTTCAAAGCTTTAATAATAATAGTATAACTTTCATCCCAAGCGGTGCCTGTTAATGGTAGCAACACGCTAGCAACACGCTCGCAACACAGTAAACGTGTCTGTTAAAAAACTTACCGTACTTGTAAAAATCATGGTAAACCGTCCTCATTTTCCTCCTTAGAACTGAAGCCATCAAAGTCGTCTTCCTCAGTGTTGAAAAGAAACTTTGTCATATAGACGTCGTCCCACGCTCCCTTATTCCAAAACATGCTAGCAACACGCTCGCTCCTTCTTTATCGGACTGCTCGATTACTTTTAGCTTGAAAGCTGTGTCATGTGCCTTTCTTTTTGCATTTTGCATGATGAGGGTACCTTTACGCTAATTTAATTTATGCACAAAACAAGAAGTTGCAGTCTTCCTCGGCGCATATATTCCACCGGTCTAGATCTTACCCGTTGTACTGGAGCGCCGCTGGCGGCCGTTAGAAAAATGACATAAATTGGCCGCGTCACTGAATAAGCCGCAGGGTTGAAAGTTTGGGGGAAAAGTAGCGGCTTATAGTCCGGAATTTACGGTATATAATACCAGGTCTCAGGTGATCCAATTTAGAAATAAGATAAGATCCTTATGGTTATAATCAGGGGATGGTGTCATAATAGTCTATGTTTTGCTATAATTTGTGGTCTGTGCAGCCCTTTGAGAGTGTTTGTGATTAAGGGCCAAACAAATAAAAATGACTTGACTTAAGGTTTTTGAGTTTTTTTCTTGCCCTCAAGTAGGTTTTAGATCAGGGGACTGTGTCATAATAGTCTGTAATTTCCAATAATCTGTGCAGCCCTTCTTAAGGTTTTCTTAAGGTTTCTTCATTTTCCTCATGTTGAGGTTTTTGAGTTTTTCCTTGCCCTCATGTCAGTTTTAGATCAGGGGATGTTGTCATAATAGTCTGTGGTTTGCAATAATCTGTGGTCTGTGCAGCCCTTTGAGACTGTCCTTTCTCCAGGTTTCTTCATTTTCCTCATGTTGAGGTTTTTGAGTGTTTCCTTGCGCTCATGTCGGCTTTAGATCAGGGGATGGTGTCATAGTAGTCTGTAGTTTCTTTAGTCTTTGCAGCCCTTTGAGACTCCTTGTGATTACAGGCGTCACAAATAAACATGACTTGACTTGCCTTATGTTGGATTCATGTATTTTAAGGAAATGCCAACTTTTCCACAGGTTGCAGAATTACTAAAGCTCCTCGAGGTGCGCAGAGAACAACACGACGGAGATGAATTCCTTGAGTGCAACAACATGACCATCATAAATCTCGCGCTTAAATTCCTGGGGCCCACGCACGAGAGAAACCTCACTGCTATCATGCTCCTGATACAGGTAAGGCTAAAATTGGGGTAGAAAACCCCAATTTGAGGAAGAACAGAAACGTTTGACTTTTTGTGTGGGCAGGTCATCGGAAGCGTGTTGGCTTTCGGGATCCGTTACCATCTGGTGCGCCTCTTCTATGATGTCTAGTGGAAAACGGATGAACGCGCGTTTTCGGAACAATTGTGAAGGCTCGTTTTTGTGCCTTTTGAAAGATTCGATACCTCAGTTACTGTTGCTCCTCATACTCAATACCTGGCAAGGTCGGGGAAGTTATAATTGGCTACACAACGCTCACATCATGTACAACCAGGGTTGGGTAGGGTTACTTTAAAGTCAGGGTTGGGTAGGGTTACTTTAACTGGATTACTTTCAATGACTTTTGGATGACTCCAATACCAAATATGCTCATAAAAGACAAAAGAAACTAAAACTGAATAAAATGATGACTCACAACACGTGGTAAGCTTTCTCTCCTGGCTTTGATCTCCGGCAAAACGAACATAAAATGCGACAGCAACAAAATGAAAATCAATCCAAACAGCTTGCCGACATCATTTTTGCCGTTCCATGTATTCTGTTACTCCCCAAGCACAAAATTGAGTCGTTTTATTCATATTGAGTTTCTTTTGTCTTTTATTAGCATATTTGCTATTGGAGTAATCCAAAAGTAATTGAAAGTAATCCAGTTAAAGTAACCCTACCCAACCCTGTGTACAACTATGACATAAATTGTTCTAAAGTTAGCCATTTGAAAACAAATGATGGTATTTATCGTCATTCTTTCCATACCAAGAGATATTTTTGTACTGGCTTTAAATTACAAAAAAAGGACCAAAAGTCTTGATGTTTGCATAATTCAATGTGAGTTGGAGTCCCTCGATTCACCTGAACCAATTTACTATAATCAGATAGGGACGTTAAGTAAACTAAATGGATTTTGGTGTGATTATCCTTTGAACTCCGCAGTAAGGGAAATCACATGTCCGAGCGGCAAATGTGAAAAACAAATCCGACACATGACAATCAAGAGCACAAAGCACATCATGGAACAAAACAAATGCGAGAGAATACTGAAACAGAATTGTGGGGAAATAAACATTATTTTGAAGTTACTGAAAAGAAGTTAAGCTATTATCTTGTGTTTTTCCCCCCAAACCCCTCAGTTTTGTCCTAAGGCACTGGAGTACTGTACTGCGTTTTAGAATGTAATTTCGAACTGGATATCAGCTGTTGTAAATATGTTTGGCTCAAAGTGTCAAATAAAGGCTGGAATGCACACCCGTGTCATGTTTTTGACTTAATAAGGTGTTGGAATAATGTACATAAGTTATTCAATTTTACTATCATTGATGTGTGTTACATGTTTGCTTGAAATATTGTGCTTACGAAATAGTATGTTCTCACAAACAAAGTTTCCCACTGCACTCTAGAGAGAACCAATGGTGTGAATAAGTTACAGATTTGACCCAAAGGGGCACAGATCTCTTCTTGAGTAATTAAACAGAGTTAATCAATCACATTTCAAATAACAAGTGTTTGCACGAAAACTGGTTTCGACTGGCAATGTAACTTTCAAATGCATTCCTCTGTTTATCAGTCTGAAACCACCTTGTAATTAGGAAATACCATTTCTGAATAAAAGGCAGGGTGGCGGGAGACTGCTTCGAAGTGAGCTGGAGGCACTGTGATAAAAAGCGGTCTCTCGTTTGCCCTGCAGAAAACCATAAATAATTCTCGCTGTCCTTTTTGTATACAGGTTTTTGTTACAAGTGTTGAGTTGAACCTGACATAAGGCTTCATACAGTTGATGAAATCCTTGAAAATGCTTAAATATGAATGTGTTTTCAAGGACTGAAAAATCATTTTATTTGGGATGAAGTTCTTGTAAATGCTTGAAATTGTTGCCATGTCAATAAGTCAGCTTAAAAAACGACCGTGGCACTGCTGTCTGCCGGCTCCGCTTTGCCATTGCATTTCCTCCTTCCTTGTGATTGACTACAGCTGGTATTAGTTTGTACTACCTATGACGAGGGCAGCACGGCGGCGCAGTGGTTAGCGCGTGTGCGGCACAGTTCTGAGGTTGTGAGATCAAACCCCCTGTGTGGAGTTTGCATGTTCTCCCCGTGCTGGCGTGGGTTTCCTCCGGGCACTCCGGTTTCCTCTCACATTCCAAAAACATCCATGTCAGGTTAATTGGCCGGTACAAATTGTCCCTAACGAGTGATCAGTTGTCCTCTGCCCACTGCCCAAAGAAAGCTGGGATGGGCTCCAGCACCCCCGCGACCCTGCTGAGGATAAGCGGTGCAGATAATGGATGGATGGATGGATACCTATGACGAGTCATCGCCCCCTATGGGTCGCACCCAAGAGGACAGGTGCATGTTACACCTAAACAGGGCACTATGAACTATGTATTCGTGCAAGGATTATAGATCAATTACGGACGTATGTCATGGGCCATGCAAAAATTTAGTGCAGCGTTTTCAAGTGCTAAAACCCTTATGTAGATTTTAGACCAGGGGATGGTGTAATAATAGTCTGTGGTGTGCAATAACCTGTTCAGCCCTTTGTGATTAAGGGCTATACAAATTTAAATGACTTGACTTGACTTAAATTGTAATGGGAAGAACTTTCTGTCACTGAATATGTAGGTTACATAATACTGTCATTTCCCCAAGACCTATATGGAGAGATTTGTCTCAAAAATACATTTGAGAATTACTCAAGATCTAAAATTGGCATGTCATGATAGATGCACACGCAGGATAAGAAATTGTGTGTATGTAAATTACAGATATATATTTTTTGTGGTTCTGTAAAATAAAATAGAATTCAGACAGGATTTTTATTTAAATGGTACTGAAAAAAAATGCAATTGGCTTTAAAATCCTTAAAAAGTGCTTGAATGCGTCCCTGAAAAGGCGGTACGAATCCTGCTTAGAGCCCCAATGTGTAATATTTGGCCACTAGATGGCACTGTATAGTCGAGTGTAAATGAAAATCAGTGCTAAAAGCACAGCATAGAAGCAAGATGCTAGACAAACATGGCAGTGACTTAAGAAATACACATTTCTGTATGGTATTTCATGCATTTTTGCCTAGTATTGACATGAATATTTTTTTTTTTTTATCCGAAAGGTTTTTTTATAGAATAGAATATACCTTTATTGTCATTGTTACAAAATGGGTTAACATATTGTGACAACGAAATTGGGCAAGAATGAGGCAAAACATATTACTCACTGTCCCTTTAATATCATTGTTTAGTTGTTGTCAATATACACACACAAAGGTGTTTTTTGTGATGTTGTACTGTTTAGATAAATTCGTTAAATTACTTTCCATAAAACATGTGTTTGGTTTATTTAATTTTATTTTTTTTTAAGTGTTGGTTTTTTTTCATTTGGTTGATTAAACACTTAACCACTACGGTCGTAGGGGCGCCATTTCCTGTGGTGTGTCTTGGGCAACAACAGCCATCTCCAGGCATGTGTTTCCATTTACGGAAAATAAACACAGCGGAACTGTTAAAGCTGTTTTGTTTCCAGACGACTATTAAACGCAAGCAACCCTTTCAGAATATGACGTCATTTTTGTGCGACCCATACCGAATAAACACGGGAGCTTGTGTTAACTAATAAGTGGAACTTTTCTCTATACTAAACAATGCCGTTTATTCAGCGAGCTTTTAAAGATACTTTGGTGTGTTTTTCAATTTAATTATTGACGTGGTTCAGCTGCGAGTTCACATGGTCAACTCTTAATCCAAGGCGATGGCTCCTAATAAAAGGTTGCAGAAAAAAAGGCTAACTTTAGAATGTGAGTGGGAATTGTGCAAGGAGTCGTTCGGTCATATTGATAAACTCTGTAAACACGTAGAGGTTCACTTGGAGGCTGTAAAAATGGCCGAAGAAGAGGAGGAAGAACCAGTAGGTAAGTTGAATTTAGAATAGAATAGAATTTACCTTTATTGTCATTGTTACAAAATGGGTTAACATATTGTGACAACGAAATTGGGCATGACACTCCAGTTTTACACATTCACAGTGAGGTAAAAAAGCCAAGAAGATAAAGGAACAGAGAAGATAAGGTTATAAAACAAGGAGGATAAGGTTATAGTTGTAATTTACATGGTATTTACACAAGGAATGTCGGCATGTGGGATGTTGCATACAGAATTTCAATGTTCTCTGTGAGTTGCTCGAGAACTACAGTTTATTGTGTGTATCATCTGACAGGAACTGTGAAGGCTGCACTTAATAAACTCTGCACGTATAAGAGAGCTTAAACCTTCAAACTCCATTCGAAAAAAGGTGTTACTCGATTTTACTGCTGTGTTACTAAAGAACATTTAAACATTGCAATGTTTTTTCAAAATACTCCTTCTCCACAAAAATACTTATGAGAAAAACAGTTTTTTTTGTGAAAGTATGCATTTCAAGCACAACTTTGATGCTTTTTTTTTGCATTTGTGATACCGTCAATATCTTAAAGATGCTAACACAAGTGAACTTTGCTTGCAACATAGCATTTTCTTTTTCTTTTTTCTTTTTTGCTTTGAACAATTTTATTGACACTTTTAACAGCAATTAAACACATTCACAATTTCATGATATCATGTTCTAACAATATGAGGTTTGAACAATTTTTATCAACACTTTGAACAGCAATTAAACACATTCACAATTTCACAATATCTTATTCTAACAAGGGTTCTGTAGTTAAAGTGAAAGTGTGACATTCTGCCTTTGCTCTTTATTTCCGCCAAAGCTTTTAGTTCTTGTTTGATCGCGTCCTTCTTTCATCACAGTGCTCCCCTTTATGATGAGTCGAGGGTTGTTTCTTAAAATGGCCACCTCATTGTCACGGTCCTCACCCAACATAGCATTTTATTGCGAGAACACTCAACTGATGAATGAACGATGTGAGAACTCTGCAAGATTTTTTTGTGCACAATGTTTTTGGGGATGTGATTTTCGTCACCAAAAACATTTTCTCCGCTCACGTTCCTGCAGACGGGCACAAAGCATCATCACTCTCTTCCCCTATGATGACAAAGGGACGTTGTCATCTCATTTTTAATCAACTTTCTATACTTATCTATATCTTCAAACTGCTACCCTACGCCTAATCGCCATATAGGGCCACCCACACGCTCTCAATCATTGGATACATAAAGCAACACAGGTAATGCTCTCAATGACCCCCAGAGAATGGACTAGGACCCCCCGGTTTTGATTACGTAATTTGTATACTTCAACAACACCTATGAACTTTACTGTCTCTACTATCAATGAATGCTGCACCCCCTTTTTGGAAGGTTTTGAACAGTGGGAAGAGATTTGGCTGTGCCCTTCATTGTGGAGTGGCTTGGGTGAGGACCGTGACGATGGGGTGGCCATTTTAAGAAACAACCCTCGACTCATCATATAGGGGAGCACTGTGATGAAAGAAGGACGCGATCAAACAAGAACTAAAAGCTTTGGCGGAAATAAAGAGCAAAGGCAGAATGTCACACTTTCATTTTACCTCCAGAAACCTTGTTAGAATATGATATCATGAAATTGTGAATGCGTTTAATTGCTGTTAAAAGTGTCAATAAAATTGTTCAAACAAAAAAAAAAAACTAGGAATTGGGGTGCTTTCTCAATTTGTGGACCTAATTACTTAAATCATTTCCAGAGGGTTGATACTTACTGATGAGCTGCACCAAACCCTTTGTAATATTTTCTTTTAAATAAACAAGAACAATTATTTTAAAGTTTTGGCACTCTGGGGACAACATATTTATGGTATTGAATGAGTTAAATACATTTGTTTTACAAGAAGCGTTTTCTTTGTTCTTTTTCCCCATCGATTGTTTTATTGTTTTTCTCTTTTTTTCTGACTAGGGGACAGAAACTGCCTTTGGAGAGACTGCGGTTTCTGCTCGATCGAGGGTCCGGAAGAGTTTCGAAGACATGTCTTCTTTCACTGTTACCACAGCAAGCTAAAACAGATAGGTCAGCAGATGCTTAACAGGCAGGCAGAAATTGGCACGTGTTCCTTCGATACTCAGAACCGTAACCTGGTCCCTGAAGTCCTTGAGATCTTTGTCTGCTTGTGGCAAGACTGTGAGGTATTCTCGGGATGTTACCAAAATGTATTCTGTCGCCCGCATCCCAGGTTTTTAAATGTTAGGTTCCTTTCCTGCGTGTTTCTTAAAGCAACCACCTTATGAGAATCCAGAGTGGTTCTACAGACACGTGGAGCTTCACACCTTGGAAATAGACATACCAGCTGGAGACTGTGACTCCCCAGTGCGCTGTGGATGGAAGGGTAAGTCATCATTGGGAAGCAAAAGTTGAAGAGGAAGCGACAGTGGTTTCTTATTGCACAGATTGCGAAGCGACCGGCAAAGGACGTTCCAAGTTACGGGAGCATCTCCGCAGTCACACCCAGGAGAAGGTTGTGGCGTGTCCGGGCTGTGGGGGGATGTACGCCAACAATACAAAGTTCTTTGACCACATCATTCGACAGAGTGCCTTGGAAGGTGAATACTGAGGGAGGGAAAGAAAACTGTGGAATTGGTATGATAACCTGTATGTGTTTGCTCCAGGTCAAAGGTTCCAGTGTTCCCACTGTTCAAAACGCTTTGCAACTGTAAGGTTGCTCAGAGACCACATGAGAATCCACGGTGAGTGCTTTATATTGATATCCACTCATCAATTTGATTACCGTATTTCCCCTTTGTTACTTGTTTTCGCCCTATAAACATCTCCCATCTCATTAGCTGCACCGCCTATCCTCAGTAGGGTCGCGGGGGTGCTGGAGCCCATCCCAGCAATCATCGGGCAGTGGGCAGGAACACCCTGAACTGGTTGCCAGCCAATCACAGGGCACACAGGGACAGACAACTCACTCGGCCATTCACACCTAGGGACAATTTGGACCGGCCAATCCACCTGAAATGCATGTCTTTGGAATGTGGGAAGAAACCGGAGTGCCCGGAGGAAACCCACGCAAGCACGGGGAGAACATACAAACTCCGCACAGGAAGTCCAGTAGCTGGATTTGAACCCGTGACCTCAGAACTGTGCCGCACACGCGCTAACCACTGCTCCGCCATGCCGCCCCTTGGTTGAGTGTAATTCAGTAATTTGTCATTTTCAGGAAGAAAAAAAGCCCGCGACCTACGGGAAAAGGTTTTGTGAGAAACACTGCACTAGATCATTAGGGCAATTAATGATGCAGGAAAAGGCATTAGATTTTCTCTCATCATCACATTACTTTTATCTACCGTATCACGCGATACAACTTTTGGCTGAACTCTTTCCCATAATGCTCCATTACAACATTGTACTATGTGGCACAGAGTAAAGGTATGTTGATGAGATAATATCCAAAGGCTTTCCCTTCGTCATACCTCCCACACAGGAGGTTCCCAAGACCTTAGAACTGTGCCGCACACGCGCTAACCACTGCGCCGTCGTGCTGCCGCCCTATAAACATATATTCATTAAAAAATTCCCATTACAACTGTTACAATGCACTTTGAGTCAAACTTAATGTCATTGTTCTTCATATTGTTTTTTGATTATTTTTTTTTAGTGAGCCACTACAAGTGTCCATTGTGTGACATGACTTGTCCCTCGCCTTCAGCGTTGCGCAACCATATTAAGTTTCGACACAGTAACGAGAAGCCATATAATTGCGACTGCTGTGAATACAGGTACCACGTCCTTCGCGATTTATCGAGAAAACCAAAACGTATTGCATCCTCGACTCTCTCCTTTCCAAAACAGCTGTAAGAATCGGATGGATCTCCATAAACATCTGGACAGACACAGCAGCGAGCCTGGATATCACTGTGAGGTCCCTGGCTGTGGTTTTGCCTCTCGGACTCTCAGCACTTTAAAAAAACACAACATGAGGGAGCATGAAGAGGTAGGCGGAGGGGCAGTATAATTATAATGTAACACGTTACGATTTTCTTTATTTTTTTTATTTGCTCAAATTCCTAATTTATATATACTGTTAGAGGTGCAAACACTAAATTATTATCCAACACAAATTCGATTATTTTCTTAATCCCCTATATATATATATATATATATATATATATATATAGATACATAAAATTATTTTGGCATCCTGTTTGTGTTACAAATGTTCAAAATTGTGTAAAATGCAGGTGAAAGTTGCTCTTCTGGTTTCTGGCACAAGCTAGTGTTTTAATTGCTTGATTTGAAGAATAAATGTTTAACATTTTTGCCTGTTTTCCTCGTAAAATAACTAAATCATTATTAACTCTTCTTCAGTTTGAATCAAACTTTATGTCCTGTTTTGGAATACAGGGACATAAAGACCTAGTCTGTCTGTTTAATTGACTAAAGTAATCAATCATTTATTGCCATTCTAGAGCCTATATCACCTGGCATGATAATTTTGGAGAGGACGTTGTTAGGCTTCGCCCCACTTCTACTCCATTGCATATGAATAACCTACTCCTCTTGTCGGTTGAAAATAGTTTGTGTAATATAGTGTAACAATCTGTGAAGCCCTTTGAGACTCTTCGTGATTTAGGGCTATACAAATAAAAATGACTTGACTTGACTTGACTTGGCCCCAAAATATATGCAGAAATAGAAATATGGCGGAAAGGGAACATCCTTTATTGCATTCATTCAGCAACGTTTCAAGGAGAGAACGTCGTTAGGTTGGATTTCCAAGTTGGGCGCCCCTTATTTTGGAGATGATGTCCCTGGGCGTCGCCCCAAAATATACGCAGAGACAGAAACATGGCGGAAAGGGAACGTAGTTTATAGCATCCGTCCATTCATTCAAGTCACATTTGAAATTCATCCAAAAGACGCTGGGCTTTATACCGTGTTCAAAAAGATCACGTGATGTTTTTCTCGGAATCGAAAGTGTTTTTTCCGGCCCCGACTCGGTCAGTTTACAACTTGTGACTTCTTGTATCAACATTATCTCATAACATCCTGCCAGATGTCTCCACACCAGGCTGCTGACTTACAGTTAATCCACAACAATAATTACATTTTCAAAGTATAAATCTATTCAAAGAATGGTAAATATTTGTTTACCACCCAAAAATTCCAATGATATAAAACCGCATCCTAAAGGTGCTCAAATTTGATTTAAGTTCATTTGATATTTCCCCTAAATTATTTACATGATTTACAGTTGTGATATATAGTTGAGTGTGTGGAGTAGTTTAGTAGTTATTACACATTTCATATTAAAATGAGATTTGGTTCATATGTCTTATTGTAAAAGGTGTGTCACCTTAGTATTTTTTTTCTGTTTCCAATGCGAATGGATCTGTAGTGATGTGGTCAGGCAATTTTTATGTGTTTCCCAAATTTTGTGAACCAAGGCACACTTTTTTTTTTTACTCAAAAAAATCTCAAGGCTTGTATTACCTTATGAGCAGATATTGGTATGAAAAAAGAAAAATAATAATTATGGATAGATGATGGTTACTCTGCTGAACAGTGTCATGCTTTTTTGCAAAGATAAAATCGGGAAATTTCTTGCCGCACGCTAGACATGAAGAAGTCAAGTCGTTTTTATTTGTATAGCCCAAAGGGCTTCACAGGTTATTACACAGACTATTTTTTCAGACTATTATTACACCATCCCCTGATCTGGAACCAACATGAGAGCAAGGAAAAACTCCAACATGAGGAAGAATAGAATAGAATATGCCTTTATTGTCATTGTTACAAATGGGATATATTGTAACAACGAAGTTGGACAACTCCAGTTCCACATTTTACAGTGAGGATAATGAAACAAAGAGATAAAGGAACAAAGAACATGTTTTAACTGTCTTTGTTGTAAATAGGCTCTGCTTCCTCCGGAGGGGGGGGGGGGTAAGGGACAAACAGAAATGGTGGATACAACTGGATGTTTGATCTTACAGTACACACAGTCCAGTGTTTTTTCCCGAATTGCTCAGTCCACGTATTGAATGGTGTCAGGTTTAACCCAACAGATGTACAAAACCTATATACAAAAAGGACAGAGAGAACGTGATATTTGATTTACTTGCAAGGAGAAATATCCATAGTCTACCCTAAGGCAGTCTGCTGGATACTCTGAAATATTCTTATGCTCCTTGTCTATTTATTGTGTTCGGAAGGCCCTAATTTACATAAGGTCTCCTCTGCTAAGGGAAGGGGAGTAACAAAACAAACAGTTGAGACCTGTTTATACGATAACATGTTATCCATAGCAAACAAAAACTAGGTGTGCCTGCGGTCAGAGAGATCCCTTATCTGGCCGCAAATAAGGTGTTATCCTGTTTCCTCCTTCTTCAAACACAAGCAAGAAAGGCGCATTGTATGCAAAGAAGCTTGTGCAATAGTAGAATAACATCTTTAGAGTTTAAATCCATCATTTCCCTCCTGTTTATTCACTTTGCACTATTTCTCTTTGTCATCCAATAACTTCTCTCGATTTTCAGTTACAGAATCATGTTATAGTACTCATGTTACACTTAGAGGTTAAACTTTGTCGTCTGATTCACCGTAGTCAAAAACTTCTGAAAAAAGATCTGGAAAATGTAAGGAAGTGGCATTTGCCAGGCCAAAAAGGTCCCGGCGACGACGATCTTGAGGTCTTTGCAAAAAAAAAAAAATGGCGTTGTGGAGGAAGTTCTCAAAGAGCTTGAGAAAGACGCGGTCATCCTTCTCCCGGTCCTTCTCCTCTGGGGTCTTTGGGCAAACGCAGCAAGGACCCTTCTTGGCCCCGGACAATTCTGACTTGGTGGGCTTGCTGATCTCCTCCATGTCGCTAAATCCCGTGGCAGGGATCCGGATCGGGATCTTCAGCTCTTTGGAGTTGTAATTGTGCAGGTATAGCTCTCGGTCTTCTGGCTGGGGTAGTAAGTTAGGTTGCCGTTGGGAAAAAAAAAGGCGGCGACCATTTGACCAGCAGCTTCGTGGATGAATTTGCGTAGGCACGGGGTTCTTTGGGCACGGTCGACAATGACAGACGAGTTCGAATTCAAATAATGTCACTCTTTGCACCAGGAATGTGCTTGTCCTCCACCCACAGGGTAATGGCCTTGACAAAAATGGCATACTGGGTCCAGGGTTTGAGGTGGTGAATGGCGACTTTGGGGTCCGTATTATTATCCTTCGGAAGATCCACGTCCACCATGTGCCAGCTGTTGGAACCGCAGCCGTCCTGGTCGTCGAATTCGGTGATGTTCTTGAGAAGGGGCCTCCTTGTAGTAGACCATAAAGCTGATAAGGCCTTTGTAATCCCGTGGATGGTAGCGCTCCCACATCAGGCGGATGGCATAGCTGGACGTGCTGTTGGACAAAATCCTGAGGACGTGGCTCACACAACTGGCTCTTTCGCCGTTATTGCGAAAGTCGCCTTCCTGGGGCTTTTCCGTGACGCTGGTTTTCTCCCACATGGTGTGGATCTCAGACATGCAGAGTTTGGTATTGAGGCGGAAGAAGAGGCGTCCCGCACGGATGGTTAGGTTGTGCTGAGTCCAGTCCCAGAGGTTGTGAAGGTGCTGGATGTTGATGTCCAGATTGCCGGCGATGACGGTGCAGTCCTTGAGGGACTGAGCGGCGTTCACCGAGTCGATGACGGAGGTGGAGCAGATTTTGTCGCATAGGCTGTTGCAGGCGCTGCACAGCATCCGATTACTCTCGTTGGTGCGGACCCGGAGGGGCAGTCGGGCATGCACTCGCCCTCGTGGATGACGAAGTGAACGTCGCTGGGCAGGTGAACTTGTGAGCAAAGGTCCATGGTGATGCAGCGCCAGCCCTCGAACTTGAAAGTGCCGGGCGGGCAGTCGGGCACGCAGCGGCCTTCGTGGTAATAATGCAGGCAGGCGGCGCATGCCGTGTCGCTGTTTGCGTGCGTGCAGCTGCCCAGACATTGGCGGTGGCAGCATTCGCCTTTTTCGGTGCATGCGTGCTTGCAACGGCTGGGACACATTAATCGTTGTCCATTCGCAGCAGCTCCACCAGGATGGAAAGTTCTTTTTCCTACCACACTGCAGCACGGTTGTATGCCGCAAACTTCCAGTGAGAGGTTTTGAAGTGACCCTGCAGCGCCCTCCAGAGTTGCAGGGTTGGAGCTCTCAGCAAGGAGTGTCAAATATGGCTTCACCACTGCCGGGTGCAAAAGCATCTCAGCGCCCGTGGGGTTCTTGGAGAAACCTGGGGAACGCCATCCCAGTTGTCTTCCTGAGAGTTCTTTTACTTTTTCTTCTTCTCTTTTGCACATTAAGGTTTTCTTCAAATAACAATAAAAACGTTGCTATAATTGCTACTATCAATTCGCCTACCGCTACCATTCTACCTGTTAGCATTCTACCTGCAGATCTGCAATTCCTCCTAACACTTCCAGAGTTGTGGACAATCTTCACTGGTTTGAGACGACTGCAAACTATAATTGCAGCCCCCTTTGTAGCCAGACTTCCTCTGAAAGTTTTGTTGAGGAATAACAGCTCTCCAGTAGGTACCACAGTGCTATTACAATGACGCCTAAGAACAATCAAAGTGTATGCTAAAATAGAAACACCGAAACAGTTGTTTTACTCATGCTTAATTACTTTCTTACAGTGTGTCAAATGAGCTCATGTGTTTTTCTGCAATCTTTACTGCTTTTTATCAGAACCCAATCACCTGGTTCAACTAATTGGCTTTCCTGTGGAGACATAGAAAGTGTATCATCGTTCTCATTAGGATCTGCTAGTTGCTTCTGGTGCTGCAACATTTTTCTCATGTAATCAACCAGAGTACTTTCATCATCAGTTTCCCACATATTTTTAAAGAATGGTAATTCACCAAATATTACTTCATATGGTGTTAGCACATTTGTACTGGTGATGTTAATATACAGTTTTACTAATTCTAGACATTTAGTCCATGGTCTTTTGGTTTCTTCCATACACTTCCTAAGTCTGTTTTTTTATAGTTCCATTCTTTTATTTCCACTAACCCTGCACTTTATGGGTGATAAGCACAGTGATCTTTTAGGTCTATATGAAATGCCTATTTTAGTTAATTTTTTTGATTTACAAAATGTGAACCATTATCACTATAGATCTTTTCTGGAATCCCATAACATGGAATTATGTCTTGGCATAATGCTTTAGCTACTGTTAGCGCATCTGGGTGTTTTGTAGGAAAAAGCTCTATCGATTTTGAGAATGAACCTATTATCATTAAACATAACTTTTTCCCTTCACTATTGTTAAGTTCTATAAAGTCCATAAAAGGTGATTAATTACAGTTCTCTATCTTTGGAAACTGTCCTCTCTTTGGTCTTAGATTACCCTGAGCATTGTGCTTTGCACATATCAAACATGTTCTACAATTTTTTATTTTATTATTATTATTATTATTATTATTATTATTTTTTTTTTTAATAGGAGTTAAAACCATAGGTTTATCAATATCTGGTTTATCAATCCTACTATCCCTCCTGTTGAGACATGTCTTCCCATGTCTCAATATTTCTGCCCATTTGTATAGATTTTTTGGTAGGATTGGTTTATCTTCTTGTCATTTACAGATTCCATCTTTTAGGTGTACTCCTTTTCTTTTCCAGAGTTCTTGCTCTGGTTTAGGCGATTGTTGTTGCATTTCTTGTAGTATTTTGTTTTTTAAGGCATTTTCTGTTAGACTTAGAACTGTTATTTCTCGTTGTGCAGCTTGTTTTGCTATTTTATCTGCAAATGCATTGCCCTTTGAAACTGGGTTTGTTTCTGGTGTGTGGGCCACACATTTACATATAGCTAACTGTTTTGGCAGCTGCACTGCTTGTAATAGTTCTGTTAGCAGTTTTGCATGTGTCACTGGTTTTCCTGTTGATGTTATCATACCTCTATTTTTCCAGTGTTGTGCAAACGTGTGAGTTGTTGCATAGGCATACTGGCTATCTGTGTATATTGTTGTTGTTGTTCTTTCATAAGTTTGCAGGCTTCTGTTAGGATCACTAATTCTGCAGCTTGAGCTGAACAATGTTGAGTTAATGCTTCTGCCTTTAATACTTTATCATGTGTTACTACAGCATAGCCTGTCCTCCTTTTTCCTGTTTCATCTTTCTTTCCTACGAAACAATACTTTCTCTGTTATTTTAGCCTTTTTTTCTTTTGTTCACGTTTTGTTTCCTTTCTTCTTTAAGTTAAATGACCATGTAAACATTATTTTTTATCCATGCAGATATATTTTTAAATTCTCATGATCTGTCTCAAGATAATTAATCTGCTATTTTTAAATTCCTATGATCCTACCTACTCAAGCTCAATCAGTTTCTCGTTATCTTCTGAAAACACTCCTTCCATAGAAATTGTTTCTTTTTAACTATAAGTCAGCATTTGTTACGTATTTATTAATCATTTGTTAATTGTAACATGCTTATACTTAAAAATTAAGCGTGGCTTATTTCACCTTCTCTTGAAGGACTTTTTATCAGTTGTCCTCCTAGGGGATCTTGTTCTTGGCGCTAAACTCATCAAAATTCCAAACCATCACACTGTCTAAACATCAAAAATCTCAAAAATGCCAAATGGAACTCAACGTCAAATCTTTTTTAATTGCCATTTCCTCTCTCTTCAATCATAATCAACTATCTTTTCTCATTGATTCAATATAAAACAACATATACTTGTCACTAATAAATTGCCTTATCAACTCGCATTGTATTATATTATATTATTATCATAATCTTCGGTTTGCAATAGTCTTTTCTCTTTGCAGCCCCTTAATATCCTTAGAGATTAAGAGCTATACAAATAAACATGACCTTATCTGAATTAATACTTAATACTGTGTGTATTTTTTTTTCCTTTTAAAAACAAAGCACATCTCATTTAGAGATTAAAACAGAAAATGTAATTTCCAATCTCACGATTTCTTTTTCTGTGTTAATAAGTCGTTATTTTCAAACTTATTTCAAAATTTTGATTATTTGAAATGACTCAGATTTCCTGCTCTTTACTATGCAATATTATTTTTCTTTCCCTGGTTCTACTAATATATCATCTACATAAGTTAATAGTTCGCTCTTATTTAGAGGCTCGAAACTTACTTGAGAGTAAATTCTTGGACTTTCACAATACCCTTGAGGTAATCTGGTGTAGGTATATATTTTACCTTTAAACGTAAATGCAAACCAAAGTTGATTGTCTTTATGCACTGGTACTGAGAAGAATGCGTTGCTTATATCTACCACTGTGAAATATTTTGCCTTTGGGTTCAGTGAGTTCAATAGCGTGTGTGGATCCACCAAACAGGGACCTTTGGATCACTGTATTATTTACTGCTATCAAATCCTGAACAATTGTCCATCATGTTGATGGGGGTGCCTCATTTACAGGAAATATCGGTGTGTTTACGGGCGACTCAGCACATTCTATTAGTACTCCCGCCTTCTTTAGATCTTCTATTATTGGTTTTATTCGTTCCATTGCATCTGGTCTTAAAGGATATTGTTTTATTCTGGGCCGATGTTCTGTTTTGGGTCTTATTATTATAGGTTGTGCTCCTTTTACTAGTCCTACATCTGTGGGTCCCTGGGACCATAGTTTATTAGGAATTTGTTTTAATAGCTCCTGCTGTTCCTTAGTAAAGTAAATGTGTCATTCCTTCTTTTTTTTTTTTTTTTTTTTTTTTTTTTTTTTGTATGCTCCTTTTCTTAATATTTATTTTCTTTTCCCTTTATACCTTCTTTTACTTACTCTTATCTTTCTGTATTTGTAACTTCCCTACCTGTTCTGCCAACAATCCATTCTCAACATAACATTCCTTCCTTACACGCTCTCTCACAATAGCTTTTTAGCTCACCAGTTTAATGCGAAAATGACGTTTAATCATCTCACTTAATTTTAATTTTTTCCTTCAAACCAATTAAATCTACTATTTTAGCTTCACTTATTTAATGTGAAATTCACATATATTGATGTGCAACAAGTTATATTACTCATTTGTATTCCACTCAATACATTTTTCCTCCATATTCATTGAAAATAAATTATTTATTAACGCTTTTTCAATACTTTTTGTATAAAAATGCCTTTATCTCAAATTAATTTATTCCAATTCACTCAATTAGATTTTTCCTAGTCTTCCCAGTCCTTATTTTACCAATTTTTTTTTACTGAAAACAGGAATATCTTATCTTTTTCTGTATTATTCTGTCATTATCTTGAATTAACGCATCTAAAATAACTCAGTCATTTTTTTTTCCTAAATTTCTCAGTTTTTAATTTATCGATTTTCAACTAAAAAATTCGGACCGCAAGAAAATCTCCAGAACCATCTGTGGCCCCCGGTGCCTGTGTTAAACACCCTTATGGTGAACACCTATTCCTCAAAAAATCTACTTTTTCCAACTCCTTTAATCTGTTCTATCAATTCTTCTTAAATATCACTCTTTAAACAATCTCAGCTCTTTTGAAAACGTACTTTTTTTAGCGTTTAGCTTTCTTTTTGACAAGTAAGACAGACAAACATATAACATAAGACATACACAGGGCCCAAACAATCAAACTTCTAATAAATTTAACAAAATTTGGTGATTTAGGTTTCTTAATTTTTCTTTATACAGTATGTTTTCTAAGTTTAAAACCTGTTCTTCAAATTTCTCATGGCGAGTTTTGAAAAGATATTCTTCCTCTTCCTCATTTTTATCCTTTAGCTTTATCTCTATCTCAAATTTCATTTCAGGCTTTGGTCCTGGTTCCGGGCCTAGTCATGCACTCTGATGGTCTTGTGGGGAAGAGTTGCCTCTGCAATTTATAGCAATATGCCCTTCCTTCCCACAAGACCAACAGGTTCTAGGTTTATTGCTTGCACGTGATCCAAAACCTCTGCCTCTACCTCTAGATTGTTGAAAGAACACTGTGGTTCCTTCATCTTCTTGGTAGAAAATTGTTGATGGCTTCTTCTCCCCTTTCTTACTTTTGATCACTTTCTCAGCATGGAGGGCATGATTTATGTATTCTGCAAGTGTTCCTCCATTCATGCTTCTATAGTGGCGATTTACCCATCCACTAATCTCTGGTAAGGAGCCTGAGTGCAATGCATTTTTTAATTGTTGTTTATAGGGGCCCTCGTCAGCTCCATCACCAGGTTCTAACCCACTATGTGCCCTAAACACCTTTTCCATTCTTACTCTGTATTCATCAAATGGCTCATCTGGTTTTTGTTTACATCTCCCTATTTCAGTGTAATTTGCTCTTTTCCTGTATTTAGTTCTGATTCTTTCTAGGAGAGGGGTCACCTGTTGTGTCAATCGTTCAGATTCGGGTGCAAGTATCACGGGAGGGTTAGCGTCATTAGTTGGAGAGTATGCTACTTTTACGTGGAACCAATCTGGCCCTAATTGTGTCATCCAAACTTGCTGTACTTCCATTCCGTTTAGATGATAAGATCGCCTTAGATTTTCTATCTGCGTTATGAATTCCTCTACATCCTCTCTCTCCTGTCTTGGCCTCCTTTCACCTTCCTCTCGCTGTCCTGCTATTTTTATCCAGACTTGTGTCTGTTCATAACCTTCTTTTCTCATCTTATTATTTTTCTGTTTGCATTTGTTTCTTATTTTTTGTTGCAGTTCTCTAATGCCTGCTGTGGACAACTTCCCATTAAAGTTATATTGTTTTATCCAGTAACATAGGGGTTCTATTGCTGAGGAATCTTCCTTTTCAATAACTTTCCAGTCTTTGCACGAAAAATCTTCTAAAAGCTTCTGTTTTGCTTTACTTTGCCCCTTTCCCATTTTTAGAACTAAATTTGGACTCAGTGGTTTTTAATACCTAGTGTATTCTAACACTGAGTTTCTCTTTCAACAGGATGGTGATAAATAACCTTTTGTGGTAAAACTCACTTCAACCTATGCAGGTGGAATTTTCTTGCATACATGCATCCACAAAGGCTCACCATTTATTCCCTGTTGCTTTGGTATAAAATACAATTACCTAGTGGTAATAGTATTTTCTTTCACACTCACTTTCACTCTTTTTGAAGAACAAAGAACTTCCCTTGAGTTCTTTTTAAACAGAGAGGAACCCTTGCCCTTTTACTTAGAGGAACCCTTGCCCTCTTACTTAAAGAACTTCCCTTGAGTTCTTTTTGAAACGGAGAGGAACCCTTTCCCTCTTACTTAAGACTTCACTTATTGAAACATGAATATTTTGTTTGTTTGTTTGTACATGATTCAATTGTTTGTTTGTTTGTTTGTTTGTAAATGATTCAAATTGAATCTTTTCTTCCGGCGCCGTCACGAATGGCAGCCACTCCAGCAGCTCCCGTGTTATTTTCGATTGTTCTCGATTGTTCTCAGCTCAGGGATGCTGCTGGAAATGTGAATTTCCCTTCGGGGATGAACAAAGTATCTATCTATCTATCTATCTGTGTCTTAAGTCTTACTGGCCACGTTTCTCTTTTACCTAATAGTGCCTAGGATTGTTAGGATTTATTTTCTTAACTCTGTTTTGAATTCTTCACACTCATACCCTTTTACTTTAGTCACATGCATTCCTTTTTAAAATAAAAGTTTTACTCACAGTTCTCTGAGTCCTTGGACTTTCCGTCAACCTTCGGATCCCAACTTGTAAGGAAGGGACCAGTCCCGAAAAGGGTCTTAATGCTGTGGCCACAGACTTGCCTGGATCTTTACTCACACGCTGGGATCGTCAGGTATCTTGGAATCCGGCTCGCGAAGGACCAAATAAATGTCAGGTTTAACCCAACAGATGTACAAAACCTATATACAAAAAGGACAGAGAGAACGTGATATTTGATTTACTTGCAAGGAGAAATATCCATAGTCTACCCTAAGGCAGTCTGCTGGATACTCTGAAATATTCTTATGCTCCTTGTCTATTTATTGTGTTCGGAAGGCCCCAATTTACATAAGGTCTCCTCTGCTAAGGGAAGGGGAGTAACAAAACAAACAGTTGAGACCTGTTTATACGATAACATGTTATCCATAGCAAACAAAAACTAGGTGTGCCTGCGGTCAGAGAGATCCCTTATCTGGCCGCAAATAAGGTGTTATCCTGTTTCCTCCTTCTTCAAACACAAGCAAGAAAGGCGCATTGTATGCAAAGAAGCTTGTGCAATAGTAGAATAACATCTTTAGAGTTTAAATCCATCAAATGGATTTGGGAAGTACAGTCCATAAACATGCCCGATTACCTTGAGAAGGGAAGCTTAATTAAGCTTAAGAGAAGCTTCATTTGAAATGATTTTGAATGTGATCACTCCCATACTGTCTTTGTCCAGGGGAATTTTCTTGCTCGCTACAAGTGCCACGTGTGTGATCAGTGCTTCACCAGAGGCAACAACCTCACAGTCCACCTGCACAAAAAGCACCAGTTCAAATGGCCTTCTGGACACTCCCGCTTCAGGTTGGTGCTAGGAAAAGTACATGCACAGTGTGTCTCATATGTAAGAAGATCCTGGAGGGGAGGGTGGGGTGCCATGGTTTAATTGGTTCCGCCAGTGTCTCATTAATTTTTCATTCAAAAATAAAATCATATATTTCAATATACAGTGGAACTTCGGTTCTCGACCATAATCCGTTCCAGAACCCTGTTCGAAAACCGATTTGTTCGATCACCGAGATCATTTTTCCCATTAAAAATAATGTAAATCGTTTTAATCCGTTCCAACACCCTGAATGTTTACCTTGAATGTTTAACGTAAACATAAAGCTAACCCAGGCTAATCATACATCCGCATTTTCATAATCTTCCGTACGAAAGATGACGCTAACATGAACGTGTAAAAATAAAAAAAATCAGGTTGTTTACAAGTGATTTAGCACCCGGGTCTCCACAACAAGTGGTGAGCGGTTCATTGGAAAGGGGGCTCCGTTCCAACACCCTCAATGTTGGGCTCCGTTCCAACACCCTGAATGTTTAATGTAAACTTAAAGCTAACCCAGGCTAATCGTACGTTCGCGTTATCGTAATCTTATGAATAGGATTTCTTACCTTTGTGGTGGTCTGCAGAAGGCGCTCGCACACCTTCATATTTGGCTATTATTTCTTTCTTAAATGCAATAGTTGTACACACTACTTTTCTTTTTTCACCTGTAGCAACTTTGCTGCTTGCACTGACTTTCTTGGGAGGCATAATAAGGGGCTAAAACACCCGTACGCCGCTCAGCATGGCACCCTAGCGTACGCACTCAAGCATTACCGGCGTTCCAACTCCGATTTTTTTGACCGAACAGCAAAATTTTTGGTCGGACACCGATTTGTTCGTACTGAGAGGCGTTCGAAAACCGAGGTTCCACTGTATATAAGTTAATCCAAATAACTTAGATTTCTCATATAAATGAAAACAAGTGCCAAAAAGAGTCATTTTGCTTTGTATCTCTGTCAATCCAAAGAAATCTTAGTCAGTCGGCCCCTCCCCCACACCACCAAAGATTACCTTCGGTTGTCACAGTGTTTGTCCCGCCCCGCCTACGCTGTGACGATCGGGTAGAATGTGACGATGGCGAACGTCGCGTTTTTCATTATGTACTAGTCGCACTGCCAGTGTTTTTAAATAGCTGGCATTGCCTTTGACAGACAGGGAAAGTACTGGTATGTTTAAACAAAGACAAAAGACCTCCCCCATGGAAAAGCACCGACACCTTTAAACAAAGACAGGAAGACTAAGAGACGGCCAAAAGGTACATCAAGTAATTAGAAATACACACCTTGAGCAAATACGTTTAAGCCAACTTTGTAATCTAGCTTCTTAATTTTTCCCTAAAAATGCACCTAATTGATGCATTTGAATTTAAAATGGAATGGTAAATAGAATGCATTTGTATAGCGCTTTTAACTAGTCATTGAAGACCTCCAAGGCGCTTCACAATGTACTTCACACTTTACCCACTCACACATTAATCGCAGCGATAGCCATGCAAGGCGCCAACCTGCCCAAGGACACTTTGACATTTAACTCTGAGGCACTATTTACACAATTTTCTCTAGGGTAGGACATTTCTCCCAAACGCACCCTCCCCCCCAGACTGTCCCCACGAGGATCTTGGAAACACGACCGCGCCATTGCACATGACCATTTCGGTTTAAAAAAAAACGACATCTCGGGCAGGTACAAGCAGCACGACGACGGCTTCTTTCGGCTGCAGCTGATCCGATACGAGAGTGTGGAGCTGACCGAGCAGCTGATGCGGGAGAGGCAAAGCCAGGGCGGAGAGTCCCCCCGAACGGCCACGTCCGAGACTCGGGTAGAGCTGAGAGGGCTGCTGCTGGAGGAGCAGAAGGCGGAGGAGCCTTCCGTCAGCTGCGAGGAACAGGACGAGAGCATCTTGTTCTCCGTCCTCACGGGAAGTTTGACGCAGGCCACCGATAACGTACTGCAATCTCGGGAAATTGCACAGGAACAGGACATGCAAACCGTTTGACCTCTTCTGAATGCGGATATGGCCGCGTTTTAGGATACTATCTTGTGCTTTGGTGTAGCGCTGCGCGATGGCGGCAGTTTCTGCTATCACTTGAATTAGCTCTTATCACAACACAATTCAAAATTTAGCACATGTTGCTCTTTTTGAATCATTTTTTTCTACCTTTTCTTTCATTTAAAGGGACAGTATGTATTATTGGACCTTTAGATGTCGCTGTATTGTGTCAGCCAACCGTAAGAAATTGCTATGAAGGACAGGAAAGAAAACAAATGACTCAATTTGTACCGTTATGCGTCCCATTTTTTTTTGTCTAGCCTTTTTGGGGTCTTTGCGTACCCAAAACAGCAAGCTTTATAGTACTCGTTTTCGGTTTTACTGCACAATACAGCAGGATTTAGTGGTCAAATATTACACGGAGCCCCTCTAAGTCAATTGTCATAATAACAATAATTATGTCATTAGATATGATAATGATGTCAGCTCCCTTTTAGATGATGCTAATGGCATGTGAAATAAATGCTAATTTCTCTTGTTTACCTCAGCCAATTGCTCCCTTTATTAAAGATTGCAATTCCCCTTATTAAGCTATAATAAACGTGACAAACACAACTTGGCACCTATTTACTCTCAACAAGACAGACCTTGTTGAATACTGCGACAATATCAGCAATCTGCAATGACGTCATCCGCTACCATTGACCGAAGCGATCTGAGTCAAAATTTTCAAGACAAGTTCGGTCTAACAAAAAAACAATTAAAAATACAAAAAATCTAATACATTTTCATATGGCATTCACAATTTGAAATGATTAAAAAACGTATAATGTCTAAGTTCGCTAGTATGATTTCTCGATCTAAGATTACTTTTGAACATGCACATATGATGTATTTATTTATGTATTGTTGCTTATTATGTAAATCAATATATATGTATTCTACACAAATTCAGTTTTTTAACCACTTGGAGCCGCTAAATAATTTGCTGTCCCTTTCAAAAAAAAAGGACATTAATAATCCTATTAAGAGCACTTCCTACCAATAAACAATCATTTATTAATTTAAACAATAATACAGAAATACATCAGCGATCCTATGAACATAAAAGCGTTGTTTAAGGCTGGGCAAAAGAGGAGTGGCAGCATAAAGTTTAATAATAGAAAAATCTTTGTGATCTTAGAAGTGTATTTGGAGCCATTGTCAGGCTGGAACATTTTCCTGCGATCCAGTTTCTGGAGGGATCATTCTCTGCTCCAGTATTTCACAGTACATCCTTGCGTTTGTGTTTCCCTGAATGGACCGCAACTCCAGTTGCACTCATGACATTCCCAACACCATGCTTGACATCAGGCACGACACAAACATGTTTGTACTCCTCACCTGGTTACCACACACGCTTCACGCCATCTGTATCAAATCAATCATGTCTCATCAGACTTTCCAGGAAGCTATGGCATTTGTTTACTTAATTCTTTTCATCGTGCACAAGTTATGTTTCTTCAGTTATGTTCAATTAAACATTATAATGAAATATCTGCAGAAATGTTAGGAGTGTTCTCACTTCTGTGACATACTATAGGTTTCAGATCAGGGGAGGTGTCATGGTAGTCTGTACAACCCTTTGAGACTTTTTATGATTACGTCAAGTCATGTTTATTTTTTTGGCCCTGAATCACGAAGAGTCTCAATGGGCTGCACAGATCAAAGACTATTTCAAACTATAGACTATTATGACACCATCCCCTGATCTAAAACCTACATGAGGGCAAATAATACACAGATATTGTCAACATCAAATATAATTTATTCATATGCTATAGAATAGAAGTGTGTTTTGAGCTTAGATTTAAACCTTTCCATTGAGGTTGCAGATCCAATCTCAGGGGCAAGAGCATTCCACAGCACCGGGGCCCGAATGGAGAACACTCTCCAAACTTCAGATTTCTTCTTGGCTCTTGGGATCACTAGTAGACCACAGAGCGAAGGCTCCGGACCGCAACATAGGGGGAAATTCAATCTGAAAGATATGAGGGAGCAGGTCCATGCATGATTTTGTATACTACCAACAGAAACTTGAAATCGCATCTTAAGCGAACAGGGAGCCAATGCAGGTTAGCTAAATTTGGGGTCATGTGATCAAACTTTCTTGTCTGAGTTAAAAGCCTCGCTGCAGCCATTTTGTACCAGCTGAAGGCTCTTGCTTTTGGACTTCGGGAGACCGGAGAGTAGCGCATTACAGTCATCGAGATGGGAAGTAACAAACGCGTGAATTATAATCTCCGCATCCGACGGAGACCTTATAGGGCGAATTTTAGCAATGTTGCCAAGATGGAAAAAAGCTGTTCTAGTAATATTCTTGACGTGTGTTTGAAAGAACAGATCCGGGTCAAATATGACACCTAAATTTTTCACTGAGTCAATCTGACTAAGGGCTATACAAATAAACATAAGTTGACTCCATATCTGTGCTGTCCATCAAATTTGGATTACAATGCAATTTGAAGTACAGTGTAACCTCGCAAGTTCGCGGTTCCACTTTTGCGGGTTTAGAGCTTTGCGGGTCTAAAAAATATACCTTCTCAATAAAAGCATTTATTGACTTGACGCCATTAAGCGCGAGCTTATGTCAACTGAGGACACAGTGTGAACACTCTTATTGTGAAGGGGAGGGGGAGGCCCTGACACAATGCTTAGACATGGTGAGTAACTGCTTGCTCCCTCTCCCCCCTCCTTTAACTCCTCCCACCTCACCCCTTTCTTATGTGGCGCTCAGTTTATCAAGGAGGGAACTCGACGACGTAAGTATATTCTCTTCTGTCACATTTCATCTCAAGTTTGACTTTATTTCACCAAAAGCGAGCGATTGTTTGTACTACCTAAACACGGCCAATTGTGTGTGGTTTCGTGTATTTGTTGTAAAAGCTGTTCGATTCCGCTAGCTAAAGTATGTTGTTATTGTCAGAAGGTAGCTCTTTCTCTTTCATTCAAATGAACACAGACCATTTTTTTAACTGTTGTTTCCCAAAACGCTTCACAAACACTCATCACGGTGGTTCGCGCCCCGGCCGAGTCATTCCTAAGACTTAAAAAGTGGTCGGCGGCGCCCTCTGTTGGCTGCGGCTGCATCGGCTCGCTACAACGGGTCAGGTGCAGTCGACATTTCGTTCTGTGTACATTGTTACACAGAATGACAATACAAGGAAATTATTATTATATTATTATTATTATAAATATCACGTTTTCACTTGTTTTTATTTTCAATATGTAACCGGTAGTGTTAACAAGCGAAATAAAGCGAAATAGCTGCATGTGGTTGAGAGCGGTCAATACAATCATACTGAATGGTTTTTTGTTATAACATGAATTATTCTCTCTTTCTACCTGTATTCTATATGGTGAACTGTATACAGGGGGTATACTATGTACCTGTATATGTTTTTTAAGCATTTTTGAAGGGGTGCCGCTACTTCATGGATTTTCAGTTTTCGCGGGTGGTCTCTGTCCCCATTGACAGCCATAACCGAGGGATTACTGTAGTTGCTGTGATTTTTATTCTTATTTTCCGACAGATACGCAACCTTAGCTTAGCCGTATTGCTTGTATGCAGAAGATTAGGCTCCACTCACAAACGCGCGGCTTAGTGCGTAAGTTCCTTTTCCGATCGTCTTCTCTCAGCTAACGGACGTATGGACTCTTTTGTAGACAACATGACTTGAAGGACTTCCCACTTCTGCAGCTTTTACCACAAACGTTGCAGAAATGCTGCCGTTGCTGCTCTTTCTCACGTCCTTGAAGGTGACGACTTCTCAGGCGCCCGAGTGGATCGAAGACGAAGGGTTGGAAGTTAGTGGTAAGATCTATTTATTGATTTGCTTTGTTGCCTGGTAGACGAGGTTTGAAGGAATCTTGACCGTTTGAGTGTTTAACAAGAACCTTAGTTTTTTTTAAAAGAGTCGGTGCCATTGACGGCCATAGATGTCAAAGCATTTGATTTTTTTTTTGCGTTTCCAATACCAAAGACATGGGCAGCACGGCGGGGCAGTGGTTAGCGCGTCTGCGGCACAGTTCTGAGGTCATGGGTTCAAATCCAGCTACCAGACTTCCTGTGCGGAGTTTGTATGTTCTCCCCGTGCTTGCGTGGGTTTCCTCCGGGCACTTCGGTTTCCTCCCACATTCCAAAAACATGCATTTCAGGTGAATTGGCCGGTCCAGATTGTCCCTAGGAGTGAATGAGCGAGTGTGTCGTCTGTCCCTGTGTGCCCTGCGACTGGCTGGCAACCAGTTCAGGGTGTCCCCTGCCCAAGGACAGCTGAGATGGGCTCCCGCACCCCCGTGACCCTACTGAGGATACGCGGTGCAGATGATGGATGGAATATTAAAGACAAATAATAATATCGGAAGGACAAAAAGTAAAAGTGGTCCAAATAAATTGATGACTTAACAACTGATCAATACATGAATCGCCAATTTATGTTACAATACATTTTTGGGAAACCTTTCGGAAGAGTAACTCTCCATATTTTGATCATGTCTGGTTTTCCTATTCAAAACTTTCGGGGGAACCCCGAACGTCGTCTTTTTCCAGATCACCCCATTGGGAACCAAGAAGACAGACATGATTTAATCCGGCCCGTCATAAATTTCTGAGTGTGTCTACAAAAGAAATAAGTCTCTACCTGATTTCTGTCAAATTTATGTTTTTTTTTAAATAAATGGAAACCTAATTCTCTTGTCACGGTTGCCATGGCGCCCAATTGGCCCCGCCCATGTGGCGCCAGCTGCGGTTCGTTGACAGATTCCCTTCCCTTCTATTTAAGCTCATTGCTCTCACTCTCCCTTTGTCAGTCCGTCAACAAACCTCTGCCAGGCAAGACGTGGGTTTTGACTCGGTCCTGTTGGTATTTCCTGTCCGGTATTGTTCCCGTTTATTTTGTCCTGTTTAATTTCGATATCCTGTTTTGATAATCTGTCCCGTCCTGTCCGGTATCGACCCCATCTGTCCAATATCTGCTCGGGCAATTGGTATCGATCTCGTCAGCCTCTGGCTTCCTATCATTCCACGCCAGACCGCCGCCTAACGTGCACGACTCCCCATTTCCCGTAAAATAAAAAGCTTGTGTGAGAAACGTCACGCATTTTGGGTCCTGATCCTGTTCCAGTTCTTGACAACTCTCTCTGGCTGCTAAGGGACACTGATGAATTTGTATAGCATGGTGAGTTGGTTTAGGTATAAAACTGCATTCACTCAACTGGTAAAATAAACCAGTTAACATATTTAATGCCAAGCATGAAGATATTTTTTCCACGTTGTAAATAAATCGGTTGTGTTTAGAAAAGATGCTATGTAGGCTGAATGATAAACTACTGAAAAACAAGGCTGAAATTTGGAGGTTTGACGTCTACAACCGTCAATGGCATCATCATTGGATTTTTTTTATATTTTTTTTTAACTGCATCAGTACCAGCTCGGTGGCCTTGGGGGTAGGGCGCCCGCCCTGAGACTGGGAGGTCGCTGGTTCAAGCCTCGGCCGAGTCATACCTAAGAATCAAACATTGGTACCCCTTGCCTCCCTGCTTGGCGTTCAGCATTAGGGGGTTTGCTCACCTAATGACTCCCAACACCTCAGTTGGGTTGAGCGAGGGGGCTGGGAATCCCCTCCTCTGAATCAATCTCCCAAAAAGAGTCAGAAATGACTGGGCTGTAGTATATATATATAATAAACTGCATCAGTGAAAGTAATTGCGACCCTTCCAGTAGGTGACACAGAATGGATCAACCAGGTGGATTTCCTGGGCGAGCTCTACTGGTCGGGGACGGCTCCCGTCTGTCTGTCCGGCTGCAGGGCCCGCCACCGGGAGCTCAGGCGGGATCCCTGCGGAGACTCCGGCTGCTGCTGGCTGGGCTACAAATCCTTGTGCAGAGGTAAGGAAAGAGAAAAATCGAAGGTTTTCCGGACGATCGCTTGGTCTCTGAATGTGTTCTCCTAGTGAACTGCGGGAAGCCGGATGTGGATTTTAACGGAATGGTTGACGGAAAGGATTGGTGGGTAGGATCCGTGCTGAGCTACTCCTGCCGTCCCGGCTTTATGCTGGTGGGAAACGTCAGCAGGACCTGCCAGGCCAACGGCCTGTGGACCCCCATGCCTTCCTGCCTCAGTATGTGACCAAAACTCCATGAAACTACGTTTACATGCCGTCGCTGGTCCCGGGATTTGAAGTCTTATATTTGGAGAAATCCGAATGAATTGTTTACATACCGAGAGACATACGAGTATCTCCGTACATATGGCGTTTGCGAGTACAGTAATCCCTCGGTTTTCGCGGTTAATGGGGACCGAGACCACCGGCGAAAACTGAAAATCCGCGAAGTAGCGGCGGCCCTTCAAAAATGCTTAAAAAAACGTATACAGGTATACAGTATACCCCCCCTGTATACAGTACACCATATAGAATACGGGTAGAGAGAGAGAGAAAGTGAAAAACATGTTCTCATCTCATCTTAATAGCTGCACCGCTTATCCTCAGTAGGGTCGCGGGGGTGCTGGAGCCCATCCCAGCAATCATCGGGCATTTTGTTATAACAAAAAAAAAAACTGTAAAATATGTTGTATGTACACGGACTAGGACTGCGGCGAAACCACTAGGAACCATTCAGTATGATTGTATTAACCGTTCTCAACCACATGCAGCTATTTCGCTTTATTTCGCTTGTTAACACTGCCGGTTACATATTGAAAATAAAAAAAGTGAAAATGTGATATTTGATGAGTGTTTGTGAAGCGTTTTGGGAAACAGCAGTTAAAAAAATGGTCTGTGTTGATTTTAATGAAAGTGAAAGAGCTACCTTCTGACAGTAACAACATACTTTAGCTAGCGGCTTTTACAACAAATACACGAAACCACACCCAATTAGCCGTGTTTAGGTAGTACAAACAACCGCTCGCTTTTGGTATAATAAAGTCAAACTTGAGATGAAATGTGACAGAAGAGAATATACTTACGTCGCGTCGCCGAGTCCCTCCTCGATAAACTGAGCGCCACATTTGAAGGGGGTGAGGTGGGAGGAGTTAAAGGAGGGGGGGGTATGCGAAGCGGTAACTTACCATGACTAAGCATTGTGTCAGGGCCTCCCCCTCCCCTTCACAATAAGAGTGTCCACACCGTGTCCTCAGTTGACATAAGCTCGTGCTCAATGGCGTCAAGTCAATTATGCTTTTATTGAGAAGGTATATTTTTTAAACCCGCGAAGCTCTGAACCTGCAAAAGTGGAACCGCGAACTAGCGAGGTTCCACTGTATTACGATCAGTAGGGTGGAAATCGACGTTATTTCTGCGTTTTCACTCATTCATTTCACGCACCAAATCCGACAAAATATCCTATTTGTTTCCGCCATGCTTCAAAGATGAGCTCTATTGTGTCATCCTGTGTGATTTCATGATGTGCAAAAGCATAGACTTACACTATATATTGCTGGATACAAATGCCAAATCCACTTTATATAGATGGGACGCTAAAACTTGCAGCACGAGGGCCAATTTCAGCCCACAAGATGACAGTTTGAGGTCCCTGCCATAATATGAAAGATTAAGCTTTAAAGGAACAGTGTGTATTATTAAGAGCCTCCTGATGGTAAAAAAAAATAATAAAATTTTGACTTAAACAATAAGCAAATATAAATTAATTAAAATATAAAGGTACATCTCTTGAAATCACTCTGAGCTTGTGTTTTTTCGGTTGCACCGGACAAGACGGTGTCCCTTAAAGGAAAATTCAGCCAATCGCAAATTTTAGATTCATTCACTTCTTATTGATTGGTTTTCGTATAAACTCTTAATGGTTTTTTTTTTCTGGTTTTAGATATTATTTTCTGTCAAATTATTTAAAAAAATATTTTAAAAGAGTTACAAAAAATATAGGATTTCTTGTGGAGAACCCAAATTGACCCCACCTCATCCAGACCCTAGTTCCAGCAGCCCAATATCGATGGTTCACCGTGGGGACGGACAATAAAATGGACATTTTGTGTGAATGATTCATCTTTGTACTGCAAGTCCCACAGTGCATTGCTGCAAAAAATATACCTAATTAAGGAAAAACTGCGGGTGCATACAAGCAATAGGACTAATTGGATATATGTATATATGCAGGAGTAATCGGGAGAGTAATAGACTAATTCAATCAGTTAAAGGGACAGTGTGTATTATTTAACCTCTAAATGTGGGTGGTATTCTGCCGTGCAACCAAAAACGAGTGCTAAATAACGCAAGAATGAAAATTCAAAAGACTCATTGTGACCATGAATGAATGCGGTCCCATAAGGACCTTTTTACTTTTTTACCACTAGGAGGCGCTGAATAATACACACTGTCCCTATGGATGCAGCCGTAGCTGATTACAGATCAATTTAATACTGGATGATTTATTTTCTTGATTTCATCATCTTTTTTTTTTCTTTTTTTTTAGACATTATTTTGTGTAGGGAATTAAGACCATAGGTCCAGCGTACCCCAGTAATTTGAATTTGAGACCCCAGACTTAAAGGGTCAGTGTGTATTATCTGTCCTGAAACATGAGTGCTAAAAAAGGACAAGAAATAATATAAACTACGGAAATGCACCATTTTGCTTGTCATTTTTTGCCTAGTCATTTTGAGTTTTTTTGGGTACCCGTAGCAGCAAGATGGGGGACAATCATGCCAGTTTCTTCTAGATGAGGTTCATGCTATGTCAAATATATGCTCATTTCTCAAACTATGATGCATGTTTTTATGATATGTATATTTGCTTCTTTTTGAGTCAATATTGTTTTTTATCACTTGGAGGCGCTGTCCCTTGAATCTGATTTCTGCAAGGGTCTTTACACAATCAGAATATTTGGGATTGTCCGTTTCGAGTCGGATTATGGTAAACATACGCTCGTCTTTACTTTGTTTTGTTTTGGTTGTTGTTTGAGAGGAATGTGCAAAAAGGGTTCCATCGAAATCAGCGAGAGGGAACTGAACGGGACCTGCAACTCCAGCTGTGCCCACAAAAGCTACTCGGGTCGTCCCAAGCTAGGATGCGCTCTGATCCACAACTGCAAGAAGAAAGAGACGGGATGGAAGCGCTTCTTTGCTCAATGTATACCTTGCATCTGCGACTGCGCTTTACCTTGCCGTAAGTAGCTTCGGAATGGATAACGAGTAGATCAGGGGAGGGCAACCTTTTTGAGTCACCGGCGGCATAGGATTTGATTTTTTTTCTGCTAACACAGTTCCAAATCCCATACCATAAGGAAATAGAATGGCTGACCAGCATTTGAGCAATCTTTGGGTGGCATTTCCTGAAGTGGAATGTCTTTCAGGGAAAGCTCATGAGTCAGAAAAACCAAAAATCTGGGCAGTTTTAACATCTGGGTTGACTGCCATAAAAGATGGTCTCGTTATTCACCATCCTTCTGGCCTGGGAGAGTGTAACGTCTTTCGGGGAAAGCTCACGAATCAGCAAAACCACAAATCTGGGGAGTTTTAACATTTGGGCTGACTGCCGTGAAAGATGGTCTAGATATTCATTGTCCTTCTAGCCTGGGAGAGTGGAATGTCTTTCAGGAAAAGCTCACGAGTCAGCAAAACCAAAAATCTTGTCAGTTTTATCATCTGGGCTCACTGCCGTAAAAGATGGTCTCGTTATTCACCATTCTTCTGGCCTGGGAGAGTGTAACGTCTTTCAGGGAAAGCTCATGAATCAGCAAAACCACAAATCTGGGGAGTTTTAACATTCGGGCTGACTGCCGTGAAAGATGGTCTAGATATTCACCGTCGTTCTGGCCTGGGAGAGTGGAATGTCTTTTAGGGAAAGCTCACGAGTCAGCAAAACCAAACAAATCTGGGCAGTTTAAACATATGGGCGGACTGCCGTAGAAGACGGTCTCGATATTCACCGTCCTTCTGGCCTGGGAGAGTGTAATGTGTTTCTGGGCGAATTTTATAATCTTACCCGCTAAACGCCAGAATGTCACCCCAGATGTTAAAACTGACCCGCAGGCCCTAGTTTGCCCAACCCTGCTGAAGGCAATGCAAGAACAAATCTATTCATTGCTATTTACTGCTATCAACACTACTGAGTTTTGTTTCAAAGGGACAGTGTTTATTATATGACCACTAGATGTCGCTGTGTAGTGCAACCAGAAATGAGTGCTACAAAGCACATGGAAGAACACAAACGACGGCGACTCAAATCCTTTTTCTTGTTTTTCTTTGAAGTACCCTAGCAGCAAGATGGCAGACAATCATGTCAGTTAGGTGAGCCTCACCTTGTCTAGAATAAATCAAAATTTGTTGACCTAGCAGTTTTAAAATGACACTTGACAGTGTATTAGGGTTCATGTTTGTTTGCTTATTATTCAGAACCATATTAGAGACGTTCTTTTACACTGAGGAGATGCTTAATAGTACACACTGTCCCTTTAATATGTGGACTCTTTTCAGAATGACTCTTTTTGTTGAGCCATCTCTTTTTTGTGTGTTTTCAGGATTTACAGGCTGAAATTGGAGGGGAACAACATCACCTGGGACCTCAAACAACGAATTCCTCTTTAAGTCCTATTGTGACGTTAAGATGACGTCATTAAATGATGTCATTTCCTTTTATATGATAAAAGATTTATATCACGATGTGTCCTCACAGTTCTGTAAAAACAATCACGATTTTGGTTTTTTAATGCATGTGGAGGTTAAAAAAACAAGATTGTGTTTTCGAAAGCTACTGTCATGGCGAGAATTGCATCATGGTCTTTGTAGTTTAATATGCTTAAGCCGATAAAACGTTTTGTTAGGAAAAATCTGATGGGGGGTATATCAAAATGCAACATAAAACTAGCCAACAGATGGTGCTAGTACTCCCTGAAAGTAGAAAATGTTTTGCTTTTAATTTCTGACATGCAGGGTTGGGTAGGGTTACTTTAACTGGATTACTTTCAATGACTTTTGGATGACTCCAATACCAAATATGATAATAAAAGACAAAAGAAACTAAATAGGAATAAAATGATGACTCACAACACGTGGTAGGCTTTCTCTCCTGGCTTTGATCTCCGGCAAAACGAACATAAATGTAGTCATTTTATTCATATTTAGTTTCTTTTCTTTTTTAGCATATTTGGTATTGGAGTCATCCAAAAGTCATTGAAAGTAATCAAGTTAAACTAACTCTACCCAACCCTGCTTATGATTACATTTTTCAGGGGGGTCAGCAACCTGCAGCCCTCCATGTCAAGAACCCGAACAGGATCAGGACCCAAACGCGTGACGTTCTCACACAAACCTTTTATTTTACGGGAAATGGGGAGTCATGCACGTTAGGCAGCCGGTCTGCCGTGCAAAGACAGGAAGCCAGAGACCGACGAGATCGATACCAATTGCCCGAGCAGATATCGGGCAGATGGGGTCGATACCGGACGGGACAGACAGACAGGATAGATAATGAAACAGCATATCAAAAATAAACAGGACAAACAAGACAGGAACAAAACCAATATTAAACAGGACAAAAAAAAAACGGGAACAATACCGGACTAGAAAATACCAAAAACACGACATTCAGAACCCACGTCTTGCGGGGCAGAGGTTCATTGACGGACTGACAAGGGAAACGTGACAGTGCTAATCTTAAAGTAGACAGAAAGCATATCTGTTAACAAGCCGCAGCTGGCGCCACATGGGCGGGGCCAATTGGGCGCCATGGCAACCGTGACACTCGGGCCACATTTGACTCATTAGCGCTGCCCTAGTGGCTCTTTAAAGCTTATTCAGAAATGTTTGAATGTGGAAAAATATGAGGGGATTGTTTATCTTTTTAGGATCATTTTGTGGATTTCTTTAAGAAGACACAGACATTATCGAACTTTTTTTGAATGTTTTAAAAATATTTACAATAAATATTAAATATTGATTTATTGTAAATAGAATAAATATTTATAATGAATATTAAATAGTACACAATAAAACATTCATGTAAGGTACTTGTTTCAATCCTATTTCAACAATAGGTTTATATAAAGCTCTCCTTTTTTTGCAGCTCCAGACATATTTGTGTTATAATTTTCGTTGGTCTGTTACGGCTCTTTCCACGTTTTGTGTCGCTGGCCTCTGGTTTGCATGAGTATGTGGTGCATCAAAGTTAAAAAACCCCAACAGGAACGAAAGCATGGAGATTATCGGCTCTGCTGCTGGGTCCATCTGTTCCTGAGGGATCTGAAACTTTAATCCTGTTGCAAAAGGCTAGAGCATTACTCCGATGCTGAATATGCTGTTATACCGGTTAGGTCAAGACCAGAACGGAAACAAGACCCACTCGCGTGACATTTACCACAAGTTTTATTGAAGAAACAAGGAAGGGTTGCGCCCACGATCCGGTGTTCGCTCTCGTACATGGCTTGTGATCCCAACATGGAAGTGGATCGTCTGTAGTGGGCGGTGTCAGGGACAAAAAAACGGGTCGGTAGCCGGGACTGGGAGAGCAAGGCGTGGTCAGGGTCGGAAGCGAGTCATAAGCCAGGAAAGGAGAGTAGACGTGGTCAGGGACAAAAAGAGGTCGAAAGCTGGGACGGGAGAGGAGAGGTGGTCGGGATCAAAACGGGTAGTAGCGGGAGACAAACAGGAGCAAACAACGGGACAGGCGTGACTCAGGGTTGAAAAAGGCTGGGACTGGGAGAGCAAGGCGGGGTCGTAAGCGAGTCGTAAGCCAGGAAAGGAGAGTAGACGTGGTCAGGGACAAAAAGAGGTGTTAAGTCTGGACGGGAGAGGAGACATGGTCGGGATCAAAACGTCTAGTAGCGGGAGACAAACAGGAGCAAAAAACGGGACAGGCGTGACTCAGGGTTGAAAAAGGCTGGGACTGGGAGAGCAAGGCGGGGTCGGAAGCGAGTCATAAGCCAGGAAAGGGGAGTAGACTTGGTCGGGGACAAAAAGAGGTCGAAAGCTGGGACGGGAGAGGAGACGTGGTCGGGATCAAAACGGGTAGTAGCGGGAGACAAACAGGAGCAAAAAAATGGGACAGGCGTGACTCAGGGTTGAAAAAGGCTTGCCTAGTATACACGGAGATTCGCAGACGGACTGACAACAGGGGACAGACAGGACTGGGTAGAAATACTGATCTGGAGCTAATCAGAACCCACGGCAGTTAACGCCAAAGTCACATCAGTAATCATGACAGTTTATTTCGATCAGCATAGAGATATGAAGAAATCACACCTTTGTTTGGGTTGAAGAATATTTATTTTAAATCTGAAATGTTAGTTATTCCATTGATTTGAAAGTTTTATATCCTTTTCATTTCTTGCACCCATGCAGCCTCGACAATTGATTCAGATTTGTGCTGCTTCCTGAAGGACATTTGCGACTATTTAGCCCAGGAATTGAACCTCAGCACAATGTGTTCGTTTTCCGTCGGTGTGTAGCAACCTATTCCTGAAAAAGCAAAGGGAAGAAAAGTCAGAGTGACAATATCCTCACCGGTCTTAGGTCTGTTTTGTGTCCGATGGAAATTTAAAAGAGGTGTACGGAATTTGAAACTTTTGTAACCGCTGTCGCCCTCTCTTGGTTTGTGTCATCGTTGCAGCCTCAGTCAGCTCGTCCATGATGCGCATGCAAGTAACCGCATTTCTTAGCCCCCTCGCATAAACTTGTTTTTTATCCCTCTTGGGGTTTGGGTTGGCGTTTGGAATTTACTTGAAGCAGGCTTGTTCTTACTTTCACCATTTTCATGCTACACCAACAAATAGAAATGAAAAAAATAAAACGTCACTCTCAAGTACTTCCCCCTCACAGTTCCTCCTCCCTAATGTGTCCCGCCCCGAACAGCTTTGCTGAAAATCAGATAAAATCTGATAGGCAGTGTAAAATAAAGCCTCTGTTGGGCATTGTGAACACATACTAAATAAAGAAATATTCAACTTTGTACTTTTGAAGGAAACCTCAAACAAAACACCCGATCTTTAGAGAAGTATTATTAACCCTTAAAGACATATCATACAATGTAATACCAACTTGTTTTTGAGTCAACTGATAGTATTTAATAACTGTGAACGTATATATATATATATATATATTACAATTTTCCAACAAAGGCATACTCTTGGCAGCACGGCGGCGGGGTGGTTAGCGCGTGTGCAGCACAGTTCTGAGGTCATGAGTTCAGATCCAGCTACCAAAGTTCCTGTGCTGAGTTTGCATGTTCTCCCCGGGCTTGCATGGGTTTCCTCCGGGCACTCTGGTTTCCTCCCACATTCCAAAAACATGCGTGTCAGGTGAATTGGCCGGTCCAAATTGGCCCTAGGTGTGAATGAGCGGTTCAGGGTGTCCCGTGCCCACTGCCCGAAGATAGCTGGGATGGGCTCCAACCCCCCCGTGACCCTACTGAGGATAAGCGGTGCAGATAATGGGTGGATGGATGGATGGACATACTCTTTTTAAAATGGTACTTGCTATCTTCTTTTTACGATGACTTTGTAGAACAGGAGTGGGCAAACTGCGGCCCGCAGGCCAAGTTTATTCCACCCGCCAAACAAAAATGTTATTAATATTGTCAAGAACCGGAACAGGATCAGGACCCAAACGCGTGACGTTTCTCACACAAGCCTTTTATTTGACGGGAAATGGGGAGTCATGCACGTTAGGCAGCAGTCTGCCGTGGAATGATTGGAAGCCAGAGGCCGTCGAGATCGATACCAATTGCCCGAAGAGATATCGGACAGATGGTGTCGATACCGGACAGGACGGAACAGACAGGATTGATATCAAAACAGGATATCGAAATTAAACAGGACAAACTAGACAGGAACAAAACTGGAAGCCGATATTAAACAACTAGACAAGATTGATATCAAAACAGGATATAGGAATTAAACAGGACAAAATAAACGTGAACCATACCGGACCGGAAATACCAACAGGACACAAGACCGAGTCAAAACCCACGTCTTGCGGGGCAGATGTTCGTTGACGGACTGACAAAGGAAGAGATAAATATCTAATAAAGACTGAATTTGACTCTGACTCCCGGCTGTTCCGTTTCGTCACCCGTTTTCCACTCGTCTGTTCCTGATTTCCCTGTTTGTCTCCTGCTACGACCCGTTTTGTGACCCCGCCACGTTTTAATCTCCTGTCCAGACTAACGACCTGGTTTTTGATTCCGACCCCGCTCTGCTTTTCCGTCTAACTACGCTATGATCTCCCGCTTTGGAAGATCCACCTCCGCATTTGGAACACGCTCCGATCCAGTGAGCGGCCAGCTTCCGCTGCCTTTCCTCTATATTTCAATAAACTTATGAGTGGCGTTACGCATCTGGGTCCTACTTCTGTTCTGGTTGTTACAGTAAAACCAAATGCATAAAAAGAAGGCTTACCTTTTCTGTATATTAGATGAAAAAAAATCCTTATCTTATGGAGTAGCCAACAGAATATAAACATGAAGAGAAAAAATGATATGAAAGAAAAAATGTTGGGTACGCCTCCCGCCTCTTTCCACCAGAGGGCACCAACGAGGTGTGGAACTGGGAACAGGTGTGTCAAATCACCATACGCCTGTCCCTAATTATCCTCTTTAAAATGGCATTTGGGACATTTCATTACATCTGATTTCAGTCCTGTTCCCTGTTTTTGGTTTGGACAGTTTGTTGTTTTGTGCCCATTTGTTTGCTTGTTTATGACTTTGTTCCTTGCATTTCCACTGCCACGCAAGGTTTGTTTTCCTATGCTTCCGGTTTGGACATTATGTAAGTAGTTTAGTTCTTTTTTACTTTGTTCCTTGCATTTTCCATTTCTGGTGTGGACGTTGTGAGGTTTGATTTTATTCCTACACCTTATTTATATTCTGCCCCTTTGTTTGTTTGTTACATTGTTCCTGGATTTGTTGATAAATGTATACTGGAGGTAAGATCCTGGGACCGGGCCCTAATTACAGGTTAGGTTCGGGCACAAAATGTCAATCATTAAGTCTGGCTAGCTGGGCTTCCCTCTTGCAGGATGAATGAATGAATGAATGAAAACTTTATTTTGAACATTATAAAATAAAAACAGGACAAAAAGAATGACTCAACAACAAAAATAATGGTAACATAACATGTTCGAAAAGGGGTAGTCAGAAGCAGATACTTATTTTCCCTACCCCTCCATCTTCCCTATTAATTAGATTTACAGATAGCTCCTCTTGTGTCTAAATAGAACAAAATCTCACGGATATACATATTACATAGGTCGGATATCAATCATTATGATAACAAAAATAGTCACATATTTTATACACTAATCATCGTAGTACCCATCTATTAAGGTTATAATTCTACTAGTCACTAAATATTGTGACACCAATGATTATACAACAATAGCAATAATAACAGTTATGATATAATAATAGTAACAATAACAACAAGGTTAACTATAGTTGTAAACGCAGTATTTTCAATCTACCCCATTTTCTTCATCTCTGTATTCCGCCAGTCATGTTTTTTGTATTTAAATTTGAACAAGTGAATAGTTGGACATTGTTTGATCTGGTCTTGTAATTTGTTCCAAAGTTTGACTCCGCACACAGACACACACATACTTTTCCTGGTGGTTCTCACCTTTGCGATTTTGAATTAACGACAGCTCCTTAAGCTATCATTTCTGTCATGTCCAGCATGGTCGCCGTGGCGACCGGCTGGCCCTGCCCCCTGGGCACCGGCTGGAGCAGATTGTCTCATTTGTGTGTGGGCTTCTTAAGGGTGGGTTGTGGGTATTGCGGGTGGCTGGTTCATTGCGTTTTCTGTTCTGCATTAATCTGTTCTGTTTGTCTTGAGGAATCCTGTGTTTGCCCGTTCTTAGTAAAAGCCTGTTTTGTGAGTATTCCTAGTCTGAGTTCCTGTTTGCCTGTAAGCCTGTTTTTGTTTTGTTTTGTCCTTGAGTGTTGGACGACTTTTATTTCCTTAATAAAAGTATCTGATCGTTAACGCCAATGAGTTCTCCCTTCCTGCCTCTGTTCTGGTCCGGTCGTGCGACAATTTCCCTCTTTCTGAGTGGATCATTTTTGGATGTTTTCTGGCACTACGTTTTTATTGACATTAAATAGCAGTTGTGCAGTGAAAGATTTCACAGAATTATCCAATTTTAATCATTTGGACTGCAGGAATAAAATATTCGTACAATCCCGATATCCTACCCCATGTAGGGTGCTAATTGCACGTTTTTGTAACAATTGCCCCAGATTTCTGCACAGCATGCACACTGTTCGGCGCACTTACTTTTACTCAAGTAATTATTTGGATGACTACTTTTTCTTCTACTTTAGTATTTTGAATTAACAGTACTTTGACTTGGGTGACACAAAGTACACACTTGATTTGAGGGACCTAACCAAAATAGGCTTAAAAAGGTAGTTGTAAATTCATTTTCTTTCACAACAGTCGTGCAATTATATGAAGCAGCAAACCCATTTTCCAATGCAATTGAGAAAATGTTATTTTCACTGTCTCTGTGCTTCTTTAGAGACATATTTGATCAAATTCCTCCTTCTCACTTCGCAACTCTTAAGAGTAAACTCACCAACATCCAAGCGAGCGTACTCCCCATAGTTTTCCGACAGAATCTCCCAGTACGTCTGATCCTTTTCACTGCCGGCCACGCCGTTCACGCTCTCCAGAAAAAGGCCGTAGTGGGGGTCTTCCCTCAAGGTGAACCTGGAGGAGAAGTCACATCAACTACGATCCTCGGGGGAAAAGTCCGATTTGTGCTTACTCAAAGCCAGGGTTGGTCTCCTGTATTCGCCTCATCGCCCCAAGCAGCACCCCTCCCTGCACCACGGAGGTGAAATGGGTCTCGGGAGTCATGTTGGAGAGGTCGTTCAGCACGGACAGTCTTATGGGAAGTGAAGCCTGCTCTGCTGTAAATTGGACCACACAGAAAATCTTAGTAAATTCTCCTATCGAATTATTGATGGCTGCAAAAAATAATCACCTTTCATGGACATCGCCCCTTGAACGCAAAAAAGCAGGAGGCCCAAAGCGACGAATTTCCTCGTTGGTGTCATCTTGCTCGACTGTTCCCGTCTTTCTCACTCGGACTGTATTTATACACAAGTGTGGCCGCCTTCCGCCAGTCCTCCGTCACAGCGGAGCTTTACAAAGACATCCTTTGTAAAGATTGAGCGACCTTATCTAGAAGTGTTTACTTTCAAGGTCGCCAGTGTTATCAGGCGCTAAATGATGTATAGGTTATGCAATCGGGACTAGGTGTCATGATTACTGATGCGAGGCACCTGTGCCTGTTCCTTGGTGCCAAAAACCCTGAGCGCTGATTGGCTCCCTGCTACTTTTTAAACCCCCCCCCCCCCGGTTCCTGGTGACCAGCGTCAGATCATCTGCGAACCTACGCTAACCGCTAGGCAAGCTTTTGTGACTCCTGATTCTATCCTGCCCGGTTTTCCGTCTGATTCCCGTTGCCGACCTCTTTTCTGGACCGGTGTCAAGTCAAGTCAAGTCAAATTTATTTATATAGCCTTTAATCAGGACAGCACGGTGGCGCAGTGGTTAGCGCGTGTGCGGCACAGTTCTGAGGTCGTGGGAACCTCCTGCGCGGGTTCAAATCCAGCTACCGGTTTGTATGTTCTCCACGTGCTTGCGTGGGTTTCCTCCCGGCACTCCGGTTTCCTCCCACATTCCAAAAACATGCTTGTCAGGTTAATTGGCCGGTCCAAATTGTCCCTAGGTGGGAATGAGCGAATGAGTTGTCTGTCCCTGTGTGCCCTGCGACTGGCTGGCAACCAGTTCAGGGTGTCCCCTGCCCACTGCCCGATGATTGCTGGGATGGGCTCCAGCACCCCCGCAACCCTACTGAGGATTAGCAGTGCAGCTAATGAGATGGGAGATGAGCCTTTAATCACAAAAATGTCTCTAAGGACAACACAGGATTACAATGACACAATGACCTGACCTTAAACCAACATGCGGGCAAGGAACAACTCAAAACCTCAGCGTGAGGAAAAAGAGAAACCTTGAGAAAGGACCTCACAAGTGGTAATCCCCCTACCAGGATGACCAGGGTGAATTACATTTAGCATTACAGTACACAAACATAGTAAACACATGTTGAGAATTTGTCCGGAAATTGCATGACAGCAGCGACGCCCCCAGCCTGTAAACTAGTCCAGAAAGTCTATGACGGCCACGACGCAGCTTCCCATCTCTGCCAGCTGGTCCATGCAGGCGTTCACATGCATCAGGTCAAACGCCGGCCCGCTGACTCGTCTCAAATCGTCCTTCTGCTTCGTATCACCACCAGGCAGGCGGTCAGAAAAAGACAGGACAATACAGAATATGCGGTGGGCATCAATCATAAGCTTTGGAATAGAAGTGTGTCTTAAGCCTCGATTTTAAAAATGTTTATGTTTTTGCTCCTCTGTCCCGGCCATAGCTGGACTTGAGCCCTGAACCTCTGCACCGTGGGGCTGCGCCCTAACCACCCATCCGCCCTCATAAAAATATTTTTTACATAAATTATGACGTCCTGTATTGAGTACAATCAAATAATGTAATTTTTAAAAGTTAATTTCACTGTGCATTTTTCTGTATTTGCAACTGTTTTTATCATCTCATCATTATCATTTGATGGTATGGTACTTGTAAAATGAATAAATAAAAAAATGCAGTACTTTTATTTGTTAAACAATTACTTGAACCTGAAATAAGGGTTTGTTCTTTGGGTTTGTTCCTATCTTCTATTGTCCAAAAATATATATTTTGAAAAATCTCACAGAATGGGTACAATATGTTTCTTATTTTTGTATTTAAGTGTTATTTTCCCAATTACGTCTAACTCAACTTATTCAAAATGAGAAGAAATAATAATGATAAATAAAATAAGCAAATGTCTTCCAAATGACTTATAAAACATCAAAACACATCAACCACCTGTCATAGCCGATATATTTTGCTACTGTATTTCATAAAAATGCAACGGATTAAAACGTTAAATAATATAAATAAAACATTTGATTCTTTAAAATCTATTTTTAAAAGCCGTGAAAATGCAGTTTTATGTTAATAAGAGAAATGATGCTTATATTTTCTGCCAAGTAGGTACAACAGTGAAATGGACAATTTATTGCTATTAAATAATATAGGTATGTCATATTTGCACACCCGAAATAATATGCATCTTTATTAATAGGATTTATTTTTTTCGCATTTTAAGTATTAGTTTTCTTTATTTTTTCATTTGTTTTTTCTAGTAAAATAAGAAATTTAACAGACTCTTTTTGTTGTTGTTGTTTTTTTTTTCGTTGATGAACCTTCTTGTCATTCGTTTGAATTTTGAAGCATAGTGTTGCGTGACTTTAAATTCTGATTTGATTCTAAAACCCCATCAGTAATAATCAGTAATGATAGGTTTACCAACCGAAACGAGAGTACCGGTCATTAAACAGAAATAGCGAAGATTAACCAAACTTAGTTCTTTGCTTTCAACTGTCAGGACCAGAACGGAAACAGGACCCAATCGCGTAACGTTTACCACAAGTTTTTATTGAAAGAAAGAGGAAGGGCTGCGCCTATGATTTGGTGTTCGCTGGACGCAGGAAGCAAGTCGCTCCGGACACGGAAGTGGATCATTCGTAGCGAGCGATGGCGGTGTCAGGGACGGAAAAACGGGTCGGTAGCTGGGGCTGGGAGAACAAAGCGTGGCCTGGGTCGGAAACGAGTCGTAAACCAGGACGGGAGAGTAGACATAGTTGAGATCAAAAATGGGTCATAAGCCGGGACGGGAGAGCAGACGTGATCGGGACAGAACAGGTCGTGGCTGGAGACAAACTGTAGCAAAAAACAGGAAAGGCGGGAGTCAGGGTCGAAAAAGGCTTGCCTTGTATATATATATATATAGATGTTCGCAGACGGACTGACCACAGGGGATTGACAGGACTGGGTTTAAATAGGAACAGGGAGCCTAAAACATGCATGTCAGGTTAATTGGCCGGTCCAAATTGTCCCTAGGTGGGAATGAGTGAGTGAATTGTCTGTCCCTGTGTGCCCTGAAACCAGTTGAGGGTGTCCCCTGCCCACTGCCCGAAGATAGCTGGGATGGGCTCCAGCACCCCCGTGACCCTACTGAGGATAAGCGGCGCAGATCATGCATGGATATATTATTAAACGTGCATTTTTGAGACTATACTATTAGAAGGGCAGCACTGCAGCTGGTTGGTTAGCACGCAGCCGTGTGGTGCAAAGGTTCAGGGTTCAAGTCCAGTTACTGCAACCTGTGCGGGGTTTGCATGTTCTCCCTGTTTCCTCCCACATTCCAAAAACATGCATAATAGGTTAATTGGCCGGTCGAAATTGTCCCTAGGTGTGAATGAGTGAGCGGATTGTCTGTCCCTGTGTGCCCTGAAACCAGTAAAGGATGTCCCCTGCCCACTGCCCGAAGATGGCTGGGATGGGCTCCAGCACCCCCGCGACCCTACTGAGGATAAGCGGTGCAGATTATGGGTGGGTGGATGTTTCCTCTTTTCATTTTACAACTCATCAAACCGAAAAGTAGTAGCGTTTCTCCCTTCTTCCTACAATTACATCGTCTAGAAAGCAATTGAGATTGGCCCTTGCACATGATTTGTGGTGGCGGACCATATTAAGTACCACGGTGACCAGATCTGGCCCTGGGACCTTGAGTTTGACACTTGGCAAATTCAATCGCACACATGATGGATGCAAGGAGCAGGCATCCAAATAGAGAAGAAAAAAAAGGCTAGAGAAGAAATGGGTGTCCTCGTGAGGCGCGGGGGTGGGCGAGGGCCCACTTGACCGCGAGTAACCCCGCCTGATTTACCGAAAATAACCCGGCCACTGCAGCAGCATCAGCACCGGGCCGCTGCGCAGGTGGGGCCGCTGGAGAGAAAGAGGGATCGTTGACGCACTTCCATAATAGAAATCGGGCGAATGTTTTGATGAGACTGGATTTTGCGCTCGTGCATTTTGGACGGATGGCATCAGGAACCTCGGTTCGGAACGAATGGCGTCGTTTTCCCGCAACAACGCCCTGCAAGCCCCTTTAGCAAACTGCACCCAGTGAGCGTCCGTCCGTCGAGCTACCGTTGCAGCAGCACTTGAGTTCCATCCGAGGAACCGTTCACGAAATCCCTCCCCCCCTCATCCTCCATCTCGGGAATCGGGATGAAGCGCGCACGGAGAAGCTGAAACGAAAAAAAACAGGGCCGTTATATTCATCTCGGGAGTTGCTTGTGCAGAGGATGCGGGATGACGGTGATGACTGTGATGACACCGTGATTGGGCAGCCGCACCCCGGGACTTCTTTTGGCGAGAAGCAGCCGACCACCTCGTGCGCAATCGGATTGTTGTCGTTTTCATTTGGAGCTGCGAGGCAACAGGATCACTTCTTAGCGTTTCTGATGTTTTTGGACCTGAAGGGATCTGCTGTGGACTGTTGCTATCCCGCCCCGGGAGGGAAAACAGGCGGCTCGCTTGTTCGTTTCGACATACGACATTAAGTAAGTGTGCGCGTGGGACGTGAAGGAATGTCTTTTGTGGGCTATATGCAAACAAGCATGATTAGTGAGCAACCTCAGTGGAAATGTTGAAATCTAAGTTTAAAATACACTTCTACTCTATAGCATATGAATAACCTAGATTTTATGTGGACAATATCTCTGTATTATTTGTAATTGCAACATCCTTTGCTGTCTGGAAATCCTGAAAGGGGGATCCTTTTCAAGGTTTCTTCATTTTCCTCACGTGGAGGTTTTTGAGTTTTTCCTTGCCCTCATGTTGGTTCCAGATCAGGGGATGGTGTCATAATAGTCTGTGCAATGACCTTTGCAGCCCCTTGAGACTATTTGTGATTAAGGGCCGAACAAATAAAAATGACTTGACTTGACAGTGTCCCGCATCTACCGGGCCACGGATCAGTACCGGGTCTTGGGTCATTTGGTACCGGGACGCACAAAAAGAAAAAAATGTAGTCGTATTTTGTGCTCGTTGCTTTCTATCATCCCCAAAACAACCCAAAGTTTGGGTGCACGTTCCAGACCCCTTCCCAGCCTACGTCATCACCGGATCAGCACAGGATGCGGGTGAATTGTTCACCCAAAACAGCAGCGCGAGTACGAGTTTGAATGGAGCGAGAGAAGATTTGGATGTTGAGCTGCGTTTTTGGAGTAGCATTTTAGAAAAACATCATGCCTGGCTGTAATGGGTACGGGAGCACAAGTTTCACTTTTAAGGAACACATTTTTTTCCACTAGTTGTTGTTGTTGAGTTGGACTTATTTGCCCAACAGTATATCAGTATATTACCGTATTTGAGCAACGATATTACTGACCACATTTCCACAACATTATTTGAATGCAACGTTAATCAAACACAGATCGTGGCAGTGAGAGCGTCAAATTTTAATCACTAGGGAAGACAGGGCCGCGGGTTCTGATTGGCTCCCTGTCACTATTTAAACCCACTGCTTTCTGTCCCCTGTTGTCAGTCCATCTGCAAATCTCTGAGTTTACACGGCGAGCTTTTTTTCGATCCTGACTCCTGCCTGTCCCGTTTTTCTCCGGCTACGACCCGTTTTGATTCTGACCACGTCTGCTCTCCCATCCCGACTTACAACCTGTTTTGATCCTGATCACGTCTGCTTTCCCGTTCCGGCTTACGACTCGTTTCCGACCCCGACCACGTCTTGCTCTCCCAGTCCCGGCTACCGACCAGTTTTCCGCCCCTGACACCGCCATCGCTCGCTATGGAAGATCCACTTCTACTACCTAATGCCTTTTCCTGTGTCATCGACGTCCCTAGTGGTCTAGTGATTGCAAAGTGGATTTAGGGTTATTATTATTGTTATTATTACTCATATTTTCATTGGGTTAGTCCGCGAGAAAATTGTCAGACATTAGACAGGTTTATAGTGCAGAAAAGATTGGGGACCCCTGTGGTAGAGCTTATTTCTGTCTCCTTTGGCGCCAACTGCCTCGGACTCTGATTGCCTCTCTGTCCCCATTTAAACCAACTCCTATCTGTCCCCTTTTGTCAGTCCATCTGCAAATCTCTGAGTTTACATGGCAAGCTTTTTTTCGATCCTGACTCCTGCCTGTCCCGTTTTTGTGCCCGTTTGTCTCTGGCTACGACCCGTTTTGACCCTGACCACGTCTGCTCTCCCGTCCCGACTTACGACACGTTTTCCATCCCAACCATGTCTACTCTTCCGTCCCGGCTTAGGAGCTGTTTTTCCGTCCCAGACACCGCCGTCGCTGGCCGCGGAAGTGGATCTTCCGCGTTCCGAGCGACCTGCTTCCCGCATCCAGCAATCGCTGGATCGTGGGTGCAACCCTTTCGTCATGTCCTGCACGGTTGTCATGGCGCCCAGCTGGCCCCGCCCCTCGACACCGGCTGAGACGCATTGGACTGATTGCTCTTGGAGTACTTAAGCGCGCTCCTTTGTACTGTGCCTGTCACGAAACGGACCAGGAAGCAGGAAGTCAGAACTCATTTGCGTAGCCGATCCGTCACTTTAATTGAGAAATAAAAGTTGTCCAACACACAAACGGACCAAAAACAAAACAAAATAGATTCAAAGGCAATCAAAATGACAAACAGGCATGAACAGGTCTTCAACAAGGTAAAGAAATGGTCTGGCCACGGGTAGTCCCAAAAGAAGAGTTTAAGTACTCCACAAACAATCAGTTCAATGCGTCTCAGCCGGTGTCAAGGGGCGGGGCTAGCTGGATGCCATGACAACCGTGCAGGACATGACAGTGCCTTGCTGGAACGTTTGTTAAACCTGGTTAAACTCCGTGAGACTTCTGTTAAATGCCTAGTTCTGTGAATCTGCCCGTATTTGATCCTGTTTTGTTTTTGGTCTGATCCGTTTGTTTGTTTTTGACAACTTTTCTTTTGTTTGGATTTCTAATCCACTCCGCGACCATCGATCCCCGGATCGAGTGTGCGCACCCTCCTCATCCTCCCCCCAATAAATTGTGAGTACGTCTATGCGAATGGGTCCTTTTTTCCTGTTTCCCGCTCTGCTTCTTGACACCTTTCTCTTCCTTCAATAAAACTTGAGAGGAACATACGCAATTGGGTTCTGTTTCCGTTCTGGTCCTGACAATTTCAGTCTCAGAACATTTCGATTCTTGTCTTCAACGGAGGAAAAAACATTTGCCGTATTTTCTGCACTATAAGGCGCACCTTCAATGAACGATATATTTTAAAACTTTTTCCATACATAAGGCGCACCGCATTATAAGGCGCTATGAGTGCATGCTGGTTTAAGATCAGGTAATTGTGCCATTTTGTAATTGCAATCCTGTGCAGTCCTTCGAGACATTTTTGTGATTAAGGGCGTCATAAATAAATGTGACTTGACTTGGCTACAGTAGAGGATGTAGTTACGTTATGCAACCGTTAGATGGTGCCGCGCTAAAGGGAATGTCAACAAAACAGTCAGATAGGTCAGTCAAACTTTATTAATAGATAACAAACAAGCTTTCCACAACTCCATTCACTCCCAAAATGAATGAACAGCTGTTTTATTATTTTCTCTGAGGTAAAGCAATTTCGTGACACATCTTTAACATGTTTGAACAACATCAAGGTACATCATTTTACTTTTCCTCCATTTAGTCAACACGCAAAAAAACGTCCGATACTGTTATGGTAAATGAAACGTTAGTGCAATTGCAATAGAGTGACACTCATAATGTGCAAAAACAACAAGTGCAAAAGAATAACAATAAAGCAATAACATAATAACTGTAAAATGTAAAACGTAAACACACACCAAGTAGGATCACCTCTGAATTCTTTAATGTTAAGTTCCCGTGCCAGCGCTGTTGCCTTCATTCGAATAGTGATTGTACTGACACTTGTACTTGCTGCTCTTTGTTCAACAACCCACTGTTCAAGTGTGTCCTCTAACTGTGGCCATCTCGCTTTTATTGCCACGGAAACTTTGTTTAGTCTATCTTACTTGGCGCAGCTTATCCTCATGCTTCCTCCACTTCCGCACCATCGATTCATTAATGTTAAACTCTCTCGCTGCTGCTCTATTTCCGTGTTCTACTGCGTGACCGATCGCCTTGAGTTTAAACTCTGCGTTGTAAGCGTGTCCCTTAATAGGAGCCATTTCAGGGTCTTTATAGAAACGCACAAATAAAAGAGAATCGTTGTTTAATATTTCCAAGTATGCACAGCGCACTTCTTCTACGCGAAAAATGGAGTCGGTGGCTGCTTCTCTTAGTTGCTATACCTTGCAATTCAATATTGATCCATATATAAGGCGCACCGGATTATAAGGCGCATAGTAAAAAAAATAAATCTGATTTTATGTGCGCCTTATAGTGCGGAAAATACGGTATTCAAAATGATAACACATTTTCCTGCCCTGCATTAAAGCTCCAAGATGTGATTGCGAGTGTCCCTGCCGGTGACTCCGGTTCAGGGACCGCTCCGCCCCTTGCCCTAAATCAGCTCCGGCTCACGCGCCAGGATAACCAGTTGTGAAAAAAAAAGAAAAATGACGGATAATGATTAATAGGCATATTTCATCCTTATGGGCCCCGTGTGCTCACGTGTCCGGGCGGTGGGCGCCACACACGATGATCCGACAGGCCTTCGTCTGAGTAAGAGGCCATTAAAGTCCGTTGCACGGGGCCCGCGCTAATGGAAATTCACTAATGGCAATGGTGATCAATAGAAGAGCCCCGGTCAAGGTCCTTCGTGCGGACATATTCCAGTGTGAGCTCCGCCCGAGACGAGACGGGGCGGAGTGTGCGTTTACTCCCTGCACTCAGATTCAGAGATTCAGATTCAGATCTGCTTTATTGTCATTCTTGTACACGTGGAAACAGAACAAAATGTCGATACATCCGACCCAATTTGGGGTGAAGTGCTGGTAAATGCTAGATAATGTTGCCATGGAAGCTAAGAAAAAGACTTAGACGATAGAATAAGTAATAGCAACAGTTATAAAAAATTGAAATTCGCTTACTTAATATGAAGTGTGCGCCGTAACCCGAGCCGTTTTGATGAGTGCCTCGGTCCAATCTTTTGAGATCTCTTCTTTTGCTTTGAACAGAGGCGTCTGCTGGGATCCTGTAATATTTCAATTTCCGATCGTTTTACGGATGTTTTTTCTCCGATTCTGGCTTACAAACGCACAACGTGACATTTTAGCATCGGACTAGCAGAAACGAAGGCTGGGTTTCTTCACAAGCGGAGTATTCTTTTGACTCCTGCGACAAATAGGTCTATTGCAAGGGTTAGGGTTATATTTACAGTTTTTTCTGTGGGTTTTTATCATAACAGGATTCCATGGCAAAGTCATGTATGCTGATAAACTGGACAGTACCACCAAGTTATTCAGTGCTGACTCTGCTTTGCGTACACAAAAGGCTTAAATCAAGGAAATTTAGGACGACGTCGAGAAAATTAGTTGGTATCAACTTTGTCTCCGAGGCCTATCTACTCGTGGAAATAGTCCTATATGGCTCTTGAGCCATAGGTTTCAGATTTTTGGATTCAGATTCAGATCTACTTTATTGTCATTCTTGTACACGTATATTCAGAACGAAATGTCAATACATCTGACCCGCACAGTTTCTTTGAATGTACAGATATAAATATGTAGTATTGAGTTGGAGTATTGAAATACTAATAATATACTCAATATTTATAGCTATGAGTATTATACAGTAGTGCAAAGAGTGCAAGAGGAGCAGCTCACCAGATGTGCAAAATGGGCAGTCAGGTAAACAAGTCACTATACAATAACAACACTGGAGTACGGTAGTGCAGAGTAGAACAGATGTGCAAAGGAGTGGCTAGGTGTAAGAGAACTGCCAGTAGTGCAATGACAAAAAAAACAAAAACAAAAAACAAAAAAAACAGAGGTACAGATTAGCAGCTGTGTAGGCTTGAAATGACAGACAAGTACAAGCCTACTTATGGTCGGGCATAAAAAAAAAATGTGATTGTATCATCGTTACCTAATTAGAGGTATGTTTTGTAAAAACAAGGATTAGTATTGAAGGATTTTATACATTGACTATAAAGGATTTTATATGATTGAATACAAGTTAGCGCGTGTGCGACACAGTTCTAAGGTCTTGGGAACCTCCTGTGTGGGTTCAAATCCAGCTACCGGACTTCCTGTGCGGAGTTTGTATGTTCTCCCCGTGCTTGCGTGGGTTTCCTCCGGGCACTCTGGTTTCTTCCCACATTCCAAAAACATGAATATCGGGTTAATTGGCCGGTCCAAATGGTCCCTAGGTGTGAATGAGCGAGTGAGTAATTGCTCCTGGGTGTGATTGAGCGAGTGAGTAATTGCCCCTGGGTGTGAATGAGCGAGTGAGTCGTCTGTCCCTGTGTGCCCTGCGATTGGCTGGCAGGCAGTTCAGGGTGTCCCTTGCCCACTGCCTGAAAATAGCTGGGATGGGCTCCAGCACCCCCGCGGCCCTACTGAGGATAAGCAGTGCAGGTAATGGATGGATGGATGGCATTAAAGAGGTTAACATCTCATGATTAAGATATTTTTGCAGGTGGTGGTGATTATCGATTTTCGTCCACAATGTCTACTTATCCGTAGTGCCATTATCCCTTCTCCTCTCGCAGCATGGCGGAGAGGACGGAGCAAGTCTCGGTCAGCATCCCCATGGAGGAGACCAAACTCCCCGGCGGAGCCCCTCCGGAGGCGCCCCTGCTCACCCACCTGAAGAAGGTGGAGAACCACATCACCGAGGCCCAGCGCTTCACACACCTCCCTCGACGCTCCGCCGTGGACCTGGAGTTCAACGAGTTGTCTTACACCATCCGCGAGGGCCCCTGGTGGAGGAGGCGAGGTACTACGCCGTCCCACCCGGAATGTTCCGCCGTAGTAAATAATTTACGCTCGCTGATGCTTACAGTATTTGCATCTGGTTTTCCTGCGCCGCGGGTGAGTCAGACGCCATTGATCGGCCGATGAAATATGAACGGCGCCGTTATTACGAGAGGTCATCGTGACTTACTGGCAAAGGGAGCCTCGTTGATCTTTTGTTGGTTTAACAAGGCGGGCCCGGGTGTGTTCATGTGCACTTAAGTATCGCTGGACGTGATTTATTTCAGGCGGCAAGAAGAACCGGGTTGGTATGTGTATTTATTAGGGGCGGAGCTTGGTAAAGTCGAGCGGTGCGGACAGGAAGTATTGAGAGAAAGTCAATACTGTTTTTCCTTGGCTCATCAGATCCGTCCTGCTCTTTCTGTATGCGTTTTTTGTCTTTTCTTCTGGCTCCTTAGCTCGGTGACACTTTCTCTTAATGAGGCTGTCTTGAAGAAAGATACAATCTTCCAAACAATATTCACCAGTCTTTTCCAGACTATAAAACCCACCCAGAACTCCTAAATGGTCCAGAATTGTGATTGTGCACAGGGTTTGCAGGCAGAACAACAAGCTAGCCCAGGGGTCAGCACCCCAAAATGTCAAAAGAGCCCTAAATTCTCTGGGTGATATTACATTTGTCAATGTTCACAGCAGTCACAGCATTTAGACGGACCGATAACGAACATTTCGGTCTTTTCAGAGTTAAGGCGCAAGAAGTTGAGTGCCATCCATTCTTTTCTCAGTGAGGCAGGCCTCCAAATTTCCACAGTTTTCCATCGGAAGAGACAGTTGAGGGTCATCTACGTAGCAATGGAAACTACTTGCGAATAATATCACCTCATGGAAGCATGTCAATGCTGAAAAGAAGGGGGCCAAGTACTGAACCCTGCGGAACACCGCAGGTCACACTAAAGGGCTCGGATGTCATTTCGCCCTATTTAACACAGTGCGTCCTATCTGAGTGGTAGGAACTGAACCATAAGAGGACGGTTCCTGAGAGACCGATCCATTTTTCCAACCGTTCTAGTAAGATTTTATGGTCCACAGTGTCAAAGGCAGCACTATGGTCCAGCAGCAGCAAGAGTGATGAAGCGCCGGAGTCCATTGCCAGTAGAAGATCATTGGTTACCTTAATCAGGGCTGTCTCAGTAGAGTGGTTAGCCCTGAATCCCGATTGCATTGATTCAAAAAGATTGTGCGGTCCCTTCTCAAGGTTTCTTCATTTTCTTCAGGTTGAGGTTTTTGAGTTTTTCCTTGCCCTCGTGTAGGTTTTAGATCAGGGGATGCTGTCATAATAGTCTGTGGTCTGTGCAGCCCTTTGAGATTCCTCGTGCTTAAGGGCGTCCCAAACAAACATGACTTGACATATTGGACCAAAAAAACAAAAAAACAAATTTTTCAGGAGCCGCAAAAATGAAAAGCCTTATATAAGCCTTATAGTGAACGCAGCACATACTGTATGTATCTATATAAGCCTATTATCAAAGTGACAAAGATGGATGCAACCAATGTTCCCTGTAATTTTGCAGGAGTCTGAGCGTTCTCACAAGGTTGGTAAGCAACGCTTGAAACAACAGTGAGCAACGGCAATCCCAAGTGTGGCAAGATAATTGATTATCAAACATGTCCAAAACTTGACATCACGTTACATTTTGCTGAGTTTCTGGCAATGTAAAATTATTTTTCACTTTTGAATGAACTGACTCATGTACGATTGCCTACAAACGTCATTTGTTTTTACAATTCTTTCACAAGATTTTCATTTCTTTTTTTTCCTGGTATCTTTAGTCGCATAATACTAACATTTTGGGGGGCTTATTGAGTCGGTTGCACGATACACAACTGTATTTAATCACATTTTTAAGTGGAAGTACAACGTTGGCAACAAGATTGGAAATTATTTGAATGCAACACAAACTTTTTTTTTCTTTTTCCCTGGTTTTTTTCTTTTTTTTTTTAATTCCTTTTAAAAAAAATCTCATTGTGTTTATTTATTCTTAGCTTTTACTTTTTCTTTTTGTTCTCTATTTACTTTTTTTTCCCTTTGTTTGTTTCTTTTCTTTTTTTCTGGCTTTTTCTAAATTTTTCCTTCTTTTTTTCTCTTCCTTTTGTTTATTTTTTCTCAGCTTTTCACTACTTTTCCATTTTGGTATTTTTTTTCTTTTTTGTTCTATTCCCCCCTTCCTTTAAGTCATTTTTTTGCACAATTTTACATAATATTTGGTCGTGTAGGGATTAAAGAAGCAAAAACAACCTGAAGAGCCGTTTGGGGCCCGAAAGAGTCGGTTCTCTTTAGTGAGCCGAGCCGAAGAAGCCGGTTCTCAAAAAACTCTAACGACTTTACTCAACTTCGTTCGACTTCGAGATTGACTTCCAAATACCGCATTTAGGACACAACGTCAGGGGAACCCGTGTATTTTGACCTTCATGCACTGTAAGTTTGACTTAATTCACTTCTTAATGAGCAATTTGGAGCCCTGATTTTTGTGCGCTGGCTAGATTTTCTTGCGCGCAGCTTAGAGGGAACATTGGACACCACTCTTATTTCCTGTGCGTGGGTCCGTTTTTGACATCAAGTTGCTCTTCCTGACATCTGGCTGAGTGAGACACGATGTCCCTGCAGTGTCATACTGATAAAAATCATGATCGTGCGCGAGAAACAGCTCTTGTCTGGATCATCAGTATGCAGCTCCCGCAACAAGGAGAAACCTTTCCTTCGCGACGGGGATCGAGTAAACCACCGAGACTGTCCATTGCGGCTTCATTTTCCAGTAATTCGTGACGTCCTGTTTTTAGTTCCATTTTATAAATAAATTAAAATTGAACAACGCCAAGGCTATTAAAGGGGAATCGCATTCAAGTACAACTGACACAACCAGAACGGAATCAGGACCCAAATGCGTAGAGTTAAACACAAGTTTATTGATAGAAAGAGGAAGGTTTTCGTTGAACGCGGGAAGCAGGCCGCTCATGCAATCGGATCGGAATCTGAATACGGAAGTGTATCTTCCGTAGCGGGAGATGGCGGTGTCAAGGACGGAAAAAACAGGTCGATAGCCGGGACAGGAGAGCAAAAACGTGGTCGGGATCGAAAACCGGGTCGTAACCCGGGACGGGAGAGCAGACGTGGTCGGAATGAAAAACAGGTCGGAGCCGAAGACAAACATGGAGATCAGGAAAGGACGGGTGGAAAAACAGGTGCAAAAACAGGACAGGCAGGAGTCAGGGTCAAAATGCTTGCCTTGTAACAACAGAAGTTTGCTGACAACCGTAGAGTGACAGGACAGAGCTTAAAAGAAGACAGGGAACCAATCAGGTAGCCCGCAGCGGCTGGCGCCAAATGAGCGGAACCAAGTGATCCAAATCGGTAATCATGACACCAACAACTCTAAAAAAAAATTTTTTTTTTTGTCATCTTGGATTTATTACTGGGGCAGCACGACAGGGCAGTGGTTAGCAGGTGTGCACCACAGTTCCGAGGTCAGGAGGTCGAACCTTCCTGTGTGGAGTTTGCATGTTCTCCCCGTGCTTGCGTGGGTTTCCTCCGGCCACTCCGGTTTCCTCCCACATTCCAAAGACATGCATTTCAGGTGAATTGGCCGGTCCAAATCTTCCCTAGGTGTGAATGAGCAAGTGAATTGTCCGCCTCTGTGATTGGCTGGCAAGCAGTTGAGGGTGTCCCCTGCCCACTGCTTGAAGATAGCTGGGATGGGCTCCAGCACCCCTGCGACCCTACTGAGGATAAGCGGTGCAGACAATGGATGGATGGTTGGATCTATTACTGCGACCTTCCTAAAATATCATTGAATTAAATCAACGTTTTAAGTGTGTGATCATTGAAGCAACATAATCCGTTTTTCCTCTTGACCAGGTTACAAAGCCCTCCTCAAGTGCCTCTCCGGAAGATTCAATAGCCGGGAACTGATCGGTATCATGGGGCCCTCAGGGGCCGGCAAGTCCACCTTAATGAATATCCTGGCAGGCTACAGGTAAGCCCGTTCAACCGTCGACAGAACCTTGGGACCGAACGTTTCATTCGTACTTTGGATGCAGAGAGACCGGCATGAAAGGACAAATCCTGGTCAACGGACGCCCGAGAGACTTGCGGACGTTTCGAAAAATGTCTTGCTACATCATGCAGGACGACATGCTGCTGCCGCACCTGACCACCAGGGAGGCCATGATGGTGAGCTTATTCGAAACAGTTGAACATAGGATGGAAGTGGTGGAGAAAATTTGTCTTCTCTCCCTAATAGGTCTCTGCCAATCTGAAACTCAATGAGAGCATGCAGGTGAAAAAGGAACTGGTGAGTTAAGGCAATGTTTCTCAACGTTTTTTGAACCGAAGCAAACTTTTTTCATGAAAGAAAATCTCGAGGCACACGGTCCCTTGAAAATTTTGAAATATTGAACCCATTCAATTTTTTCTTTTAAGTTAAATTAGCTTGATGCCTAAATTGGCAGTTCAGTGGTACCTCTACTTACGGATATAATTTGTTCAGCTTTGTAACCTGAAACATTTGTAAGTAGAGAGGCCTTTTGAATGTAAATGCGCTAATCCGTTCCCAGCTCTGCAAAAGTATGATTTTCTTTCAAATAAATCCTAAAAGAGCATTAGAACATACCCAATGCTAAATCTATTGCACCCCGGTCATCCTAGAAGGGGGAGTACCACTCGTGAGGCCCCTTCTCAAGGTTTTTTATTTTCCTCATGCTGAGGTTTTGCGTTTTTCCTTGCAGGCATGTTGGTTTCAGATCAGTGAATGGTTTAATAATTGTAACATTTGCAGTACTTTGAGATCTTGTGATTATGGAGGTACAAAAAAATTTGAATTGTGACTTGACATGAAACAAATACATATTAAAATGAGATTACTACACAATAATCATAAAACAAGAGGCACATTAAAAAAAAAGAATAAAGGTAATAGGAAAAAATATTAATTGACCTTTTAACTGGCCTCCTTGTTTACTGGTTCCGGCAGTGTTTTTTGCCTCGAGTTTTTTGAAAAACTGATCAAATGACGTCTGCTTTGACTGTTTATTGCCAACCTGTCGAAAATGTGCAAAGCAGACATCAACGTAATAAGCAATAGCCCAAAATAGTGACCCGTTCTGGGTGATTCCTGTCCACAAATTCTGAGACTTCATGGATTTTTGCCATAGTTTCTTTCATTTAAGATGATGGAATGATACTACTACACAGTAGACTGTTCATAGAGCCGAATTGGAATGCTTTAAGTTAGATTTGAACAAGTATAATTTATCTCCTAAACATATGTACCGTAAATTCCGGACTATAGAGCGCACCTGATTATAAGCCGCACCCACCACATTTTAAGAGGCTAACCACTCTTGTACTTACACAAGCCGCACCTGTATATAAGCCGCTTGTGCCCACATTAAAACATGTAATACAATCGCGAAATTACCCCAAACCCGACTTTGAGTCCCGCAATTGTAACTGAATATGAAGCACACAGTCCAAAAACAACAGCCGGCAAATTGAACGTAAAATGATACCGGTACTTAAGATACGACGCAGATGTGCAGAGTCCGGGTCCCGTTGAAAATAATCCAAGGAAAAAAAATGTATATTTCCAAAGGTAAGGGTGGGAAAAATATATATCCACTATTGTCCGCTGCGTCCACAAACACGTCTCACCTTTACTCCACTTCCCTTCAGCCCCCGTTGTATTCGCCCCTTCTTTTTGATTCGCCTGTGGAAAACATATCAGAATAAGTATCTAAAATAAATACATTACAAAAATATACAGTTGCAAATACATATTATACATGGTTACACATATTTACAAAGAAAGACGGTACACCGAGAGAGTTTTCAAAGCTTTAATAATAATATTATAACTTTCATCCCAAACCGTGCCTGTGAAGGGTAGCAAAACGCTACTAGGAACACGCTCGCAACACAAAGAAACGGATCTGTTAAAAGAAAATACGGTACTTGCAAAAATCATGGAAAACCGTGCTCATCTTCTTCCTTATAATTGACGCCATTAAAGTCGTCTTCCCCAGTATAAGTAAGAGACTTTGTCAGATAGACGTCGTCCTACGCTCCTTTATTCAAAAACACGCTAACAACACACTCGCATATATTCCACCGGTCTAAATCTTACCTTATGTACTCCAGCGCCGCTGGCGGCTGTTAAGCCCTAAATCACTGAATAAGCCGCAGGGTTGAATGTTTGGGAAAGAAGTAGCGGCTTATAATCCGGAATTTATGATACTCAAGTAGTTCCATAACCCTGCAGGAAGAATCGGGCATTTGGGTTAGGGTTAGGGTTAGGGTTACTGCATTCTGAATTCATGACCTCCAGAAAAGTCATTTTAATGTGAGGCTTGCAATTTTACAGCTTCCATTTCCAGGTGGAGAAAAAAATCTTCGATGGGATTGAAGAATGGGGAGTATGGTGGGAGGAACTCCATTATCATTGGGTTGTGGGTTGAAAACCATTCCCTGATTATGTTGTGGCGTAATCTGACATTGTCCCAATCTATTACAAATGTTGTCAGGTTATCCCTAATCTGATCCCTCTCCTACTCAGGAAGGAGGACCCTGTAGAGAGTGTCTAGAAAATTGACAAGACGTTCCGTGTTGTAAGGCCCCATGATGAGAATAGGGGTGAAGAAACCATTGTGGGAGAAAGAGATTCACCTGGTAGCAAAATACCAATTCAAGACTGATTTTGAAAATACGTAATGAAATTTTTTTGAAAAGAGGACACATGTTGACATATTCTGTTAATGTTTTCAATCATTTTGCATTTAAAAGCAAATGAAATGAACTCATGACTCAATGTTGCGGGAGGTGAGACGATTCGATCATTCATTGTGACCAAGATGACAGAATCAGCTTTGTAGTTTTGAAAAAGTCCGAGCAGAGAAACGTACTAAAGTAATTGCGAAAAACTGTAAATACTGGATTGATGATAATGTCAGGACCAGAACAGACCCACTTGCGTTGTGTTTCTCACATGTTTTATTGGAAGAAAGGGAAAGGGTTGCCCCCACCATCCGGTGATTGCTGGACGAGGGAAGCAGGTCTCTCTGAAACTCGGATTGTGCTCTGAACGCGGAAGTGGATCTTCCGTGACGAGCGATGGCGGTGTCGGGGATGGAAAAACGGGTCAGTAACCGGAGCAGGAGAGCAAAAAATCGGAAGCGGGTCGCAAGCTGGAATAGGAGAGAAGACGTGGTCAGGGACGAAAAGAAGTCAAAAGCCGGGACGGGAGAGCAGACGTGGTCAGGATCAAAAACAGGTCAAAGCTGGGTAACAGACGAGAGCATTGAAAACAGGACAGGTAGGAGTCAGGGTCGAAAAAGGCTTGCCTAGTGTTAACTGAGGTTCGCAGACGGACTGACAAAAGGAGACGGACAGGACTGGGTACAAATACTGATCGGGTGCCATATCAGAGCCCGCAGCAGTTGGCGCCAAAGGAGCGGGCACAGCTTAGTCACATCAGTAATCATGACAGATGATAATTTATAAATATCTATTAGGTTATTTGTAAAAATACTACTACATATACAAATTTTCACCAATTGCTTATTTAATTTTGGCTTATTGTAAGACATTTTAAACCTTTTTATATTTCTCAATTTTTTGGTGAAACTATGTTAACTACCTCAAAAATTGTATCTGCTCTTGCAAAACTGAATGAGAGCATATCTCTTATTTTTTGTTTCAGGTGCACGAGATTCTGACCGCTCTGGGGCTTCTGGACTGTGCACCAACACGAACTAACTCCCTTTCGGGGGGCCAATGCAAAAGGTTGGCCATTGCCCTCGAGCTGGTCAACAACCCTCCAGTCATGTTCTTCGATGAGCCCACCAGGTGAACCGTCTCGTTTCTTCCAAACTCCGCACACTTTTATGCTCACGCCTCTGGCTTTTTTTGGGGGGGGTGCAGCGGGCTGGACAGTGCCTCGTGTTTCCAAGTGGTTTCCCTCATGAAGTCTCTGGCTCAGGGAGGACGGACCATCATATGTACAATTCATCAGCCGAGCGCCAAGCTCTTTGAGATGTTCGACAAAGTGAGATCTTTCTGTCTTTTTTTTGTATTGCCCCCTGTTTAACATTTCTTAAACTGAAATCTGACTCCGAAGACACTTCACGTGTCTTGTCTAAACCCTTACAGTTGGAGCATGCCCAAAAGTCGGAGAAATTATTGAGCCGAGTATAGTCCGCATATTAATTTATTAACCGAATCAAAGAGTTAAACACATCGGATCTTTCTTCCTTGCCAATTTACAATCGTGTGTAGAAAGACAACGGGGGCTTTCAGGTTGCCCACTTTTATGACTCATGGCGATGAAATGTTCACGCCCCAAGACTAAGCCGCTGGCTGATTGGTCCGTGCCGTGTTGACGCAAATTTCCCAATCGTCCTTTGAAGCTTGGGAGAAGGGTGGTACGTCATCACGCTCCGGACAAAATGGGGCACGACACACACATTCGAACCCCCCCAGGCGAAGTGACAAATCATTGTTATCTGCACAGACTGATACCAAAGAAAACATTTACGACAGCCTTCTCTCAGAGTTTGCCCTGAAACACTGAAGTCAGATTTTAGAACAAGTATATTTGACTTTATGTAAGATAAAACAGTGTATAAAATAGTATATAACTTCACCCCTTCAATCCTAAAATAAAGGCAAGTCATCTGAGCATGATAGGCCAATCATAGCAAGTGAATTTGCATTGTTTTTTGTTGAATTTGCAATTGTCCTCATTTGTTCATGAAATAGATATTCATATTCACATAAGACACCAAAGTAGGTATAAAAGGCCTGAGGAAGTTTTATAACCTCATTCATACTGGCAATAAGGATATTGCCTACAAACAGGCCCATTTACTGGTGCCAAATACCTTGAAGTAAGACTGGTTTTCGGCCCCCAGTAAGTTACTTTGGAATTAATACCCATAAAACAACAACAAAAAATCTGTTTCAAATATTATAGCAATAAAATAATATAAATAATAGAAAAATAGACCCATGTTTTTATGACTGTATTTTGAAATGTCCATAGTTTTTCGTTTTTTAAAACCATTTTCACTTGTTTTTCTCGTAAAATAAGGCACATGATTATATTTTCACTTAAAATCACATAGAAAAATACTCTAGACCAGGGGTCTGCTATATTGTCCCTGTGGAAAAGCCATAGTCATCTTAGAAGTGTATTTTGTGGTCATTGTCAGGCTTGAACATTGCCCTGCAACCCAGTTTCTGGAGGGAAAGGATCATTCACTGCTCCAATTTTTCATAGTACATCCTTTCGGTTCCCTTCATGAAATGCAACGCCCAACTCCAGTTGCACTCATGCAGCCCCAAACCATGACATTCCCAACACCATGCTTGACATTAGGTACTCCTTACCTGGTTGCTACACATATGCTTCACAACAACTGAAAAATAAATGATCTCATCAGACCAGACCAGTCCAGTAAGCCAGTACTTCTTTTTTTTTAATTGTGTCAAGCTACGTTGCTTAAGAGATGTTTTATTAAACAATATATGAAAATGTTTGTGACATACTATATATATATATATATATATATATATATATATATATATATATATATATATATATAATATATATAATATATTGCCAATAATATTTTGTGCAGTTAGCAACAAACAATTGACATATTAACCAGAAGAGTGAACATTAAACTCATAAGATCACACTGTATGTTTCCCAAAGGCAGAGCAGTTACCATATGCAGTATAATTTAATTGTAGACATCCATTTTCAATTATAGCCAAAGCGTTTTCCGGTATTTAAGGGGCAAATTTCTGGACAGTTTGGGTTTATGGGTGCACCTTGTTGCTAGCCTTATTGTCCAGATGGAAATAATTCTGTCAAAATAAAAATAAAACATTTATAATCTCTCCAGACCCTGAGCAGTGGGAATTTTGGTTCCATCTCACAAGTTTAAAATGATGGTTGGATTTTTTTTTTCTTGTAGTTATACATCCTGAGTCAAGGTCAATGCATCTACAAGGGTACAGTCCCTTACCTGATCCCTTATCTGAAGAACTTGGGCCTCCACTGCCCAACGTATCACAATCCTGCCGATTTCAGTGAGTTCAAGGACCATCTCGATGGTAAGAGCATCCGTGGAGGCCTCGCGTGATCTTTTCGGTTTTTCCGCCAGTCATCGAGGTGGCGTCAGGAGAATACGGGGACTTGAACCCGGTGCTGTTCGAGGCGGTCCAAGGTGGACTTTGCTCGGATGAGGGGAAGAAGAACTCTGCAGACAAAAGTGACTCCTCCTGTCCGTCTCAGTGCCACAGTGTGAGTTGCAAACAAGAGCATCTTCTACTTCATCTTTGTTTTCTTTTATCCTCACTGTAAAATGTGAAACTGGAGTGCCACGTCCAATTTCGCTGTCACAATATGTTCAACCCATTTTATATTCTATTCTATATTCTATTATATTATTTACAATGAAATGTCTTTTTTTTTAGGGATAATTAATTGCATGCATTTCTGATGTTTTTACTGTGTTCGTCTCTTCACAGGATACAGGAACACTTGAGAAACACAGTTTTGCAACCAGTACTTTCACACAATTCTGCATCCTCTTCAAAAGAACCTTCGTGATGATATGCAGGGACACGGTAAATCTCATTTCAAATTCTTCCAAGTGGGCAAAGCAAGAAAAATAATCATGAAGGATCTTAATAAATATCGGAAAAAAATACTATTCTTAACCCATTGACAGAAAAGGTAGCAAATTTGAGAAATATTAATGGACATTTTACTAAATTACTCACCCCTTTTTCATGAAACATTTAAATAGAAAAATGTCCATAAAGTATAAGCCAGAAAATGTATCCTCATTATTTTCCATAAATATATGAAATCTTACCATTTTTGTCATGAACCAGAACAGGATCAGGACCCAAACGCGTGACGTTTCTCATACACGCTTTTATTTTACGGGAAATGGGGAGTCATGCACGTTATTGTATTTGTATTGTATTTATTTATTCAGCCAGTATAAACCATAAACATGATACATACAAGAAATCATTTGACACGCAAACTCTCAATAATGATAATAGATTAAAAGAATTAAAAGAATAGATTAAAAAAGATATGGTAGTGTATAATACAAGGTAAATATATAGAATAGTTTAAAAATAAAGAATATGTAAAAAACAAGACTAGAGTAGAATAGGTCGAAGGAACGCCATTGGCATAATAATACTGAACATAAAAACCTAAATCAATTCCCGGTGAAAATGGTCTGTGTTGATTTTAATGAAAATGAAAGAGCTACCTTCTGACAATAACAACATACTTTAGCTAGCGGCATCCAACGGCTTTTACAACAAATACACGAAACCGCACACAATTAGCCGTGTTTAGGTGGTTCAAACGACCGCTCGCTTTTGGTATAATAAAGTCAAACTTGAGATGAAATGCGACAGAAGAGAATATACTTACGTCGCCGAGTTCCTCCATGATAAACAGCGCCACATAAGAAGGGGGTGAGGTGGGAGGAGTTAAAGGAGGGGGGGGGGGTGAGCGAAGCGGTAACTTACCATGACTAAGCATTGTGTCAGGGCCTCCCCCCCTCCCCTTCACAATAAGAGTGTCCACACCGTGTCCTCAGTTGACATAAGCTCGCGCTCAATGGCGTCAAGTCAATAAATGCTTTTATTGAGAAGGTAAGGAATATTTTTTAGACCCGTGAAGCTCTGAACCCGCAAAAGTGGATCCGCGAACTAGCGAGGTTCCACTGTATATATATAATGATGCTGCGGATCAAGTAAAAGCACATGCGACGGTTTCCTAGGTGCTGACCCACCTGCGAGTGATGTCCCATTTGTCGGTAGGCGTGCTCATCGGTCTACTTTATCTGAAAATCGGAAACGACGCCAGCAAAGTCTTCAACAACACGGGTTTCCTCTTCTTCTCCATGCTCTTTCTCATGTTTGCCGCCCTGATGCCCACCGTCCTCACCTGTAAGACGTCTCGCCGCCGCCTGGAAATTCCATTTGGCTTATTGATGTTTTGGCTTCCGCAGTTCCCATGGAAATGTCCGTCTTTATGAGGGAACATCTCAACTACTGGTACAGCCTGAAGGCCTACTACTTGGCAAAAACAATGGCCGACGTTCCCTTTCAGGTAATGTGGTGCAGAATCGGCATTTCGATCTGGTAGAAATAGGCAAGAATACTAACTTGTTACCTGATTTCCAGGTGATATGTCCCATTATGTACTGCAGTATTGTATACTGGATGACAGAACAGCCCCCGGAAGCTGCCCGCTACTTGCTCTTCATGGCTTTGTCCACATCCACAGCCCTGGTAGCCCAGTCTCTGGGACTCCTTATCGGTGCTGCCTCCACATCTCTGCAGGTCATTTCCGGAAATTTCCTGTCCCTCTTTGTATCGCCTTAGAACAGGGGTGTCAAACTCATTTGAAGTCGGGGGCCACACGATAGAACAAACATTCTGCCGGGGGCCGGACTAGCAGAGAAAGAAAAAGAGAGATAAAGAAATAAGAGAAGGAGGGAGGGAAAAGGAGAGAGGGCGGGACAAAGAAAGAAAAAGAGAGAGCGTGAGAAACAAAAGAGATAAAAAGAGAAGTCGTGAGAGAGGGGTAAAGAAAGGGAGAGGAAGAAAGAAATCCAAAGAGAAATAGAAAGACAGAAGGAGAGAAAAGAGAAAAAGCGCGAAGGGTAGGAAGAGAGAAAGAGAAAAGAGAGAAAAGGAAAAAGGGAAGTTAGAGCAAAAGAAGTTAAAATGACACAAAGAGAGAGAGACAAAGAGCAACAAAGGAAGAAAAAAAGAGAGACAGAGAGTGAAAGAGACAGAGAGTGGGAGAAAGGGGTGAGAGAGAGAGAGAGAGAGAGAGAGAGAGAGAGAGAGAGAGAGAGAGAGAGAGAGAGAGAGAGAGAGAGAGAGAGAGAGGAAGAAATAAATCCAAAGAGAAATAGAAAGAAAGAAGGAGAGAAAAGAGAAAGACAGAAGAAGAGAAAAGGAAAAAAGGAAGTTAAAGCAAAAGAAGTCAAAAAGACAGAGAGAGAGAGAAAGAGACAAAGAGCAACAAAGGAAGAGAAAAAGAGAGACACAGAGAGTGAAAGAGACAGAGAGTGGGAGAAAAAGGGTGGAAGAGAAAGAGAGAGAGAGAGAGAGAGAGAGAGAGAGAGAGAGAGAGAGAGAGAGAGAGAGAGAGAGAGAGAGAGAGAGAGAGAGAGAGAGAGAGAGAGAGAGAGAGAGATAAATAAATAAAAGTACAATGTCTTTGTTCGAGGCACCTGGCTTTGGCAACATCAAGTTGACATATTTCAACCTGCAGCTTGTTTTTCTCTTGCGTTTCTCTGAGTGTTGTCTCGCGGGCCGGATTCAATCCCTTAGCGGGCCTGATCTGGCCCGCGGGCCGCCTCTTTGACACCTGTGCACTAGAACATAGGTGTCAGACATGCGGCCTGGGAGACAACACTCAAAGAAGCGCAAGAGAAAAACGAGCTACAGGTTGAAATATGTCAACTTGATGTTGCCAAAGCCAGGTGCCTCGAACAAAGACACTGTACATGTATTTCTTTCTCTCTCTCTCTCTCTCTCTTTCTCTCTCTCTCTTTCTCTCTCTCTTTTTGTTAAAGTCAATCATTGTTAAGACTATTTGGTGGCCATATTTACCCAAATAAAATACATATAATGTTAATATATTACCCGTGATAGTAGGAGCAAGTACTCACACGAGGCTCTCATGATGGTTCCCAGAGGAAAAAGAGGCCGCCCCCAGGGGGGCGTGGTTTATTTCACGTCAGTGAAAACATTAAACACATAAACACGACTTCAAAATAAGAGAATATAAGATTGATAAACGTACAAGAGATGCAATTAGACTGATTATTGAAACGTTACTTCATGTGTGTGTGTGTGTGTGTGTGTGTGTGTGTGTGTGTACGAGAAACATTGTTTTTATATTTAGTAATATAAAAACAAGCTAATTACCTTGAGACAGAAATTCGAGATTTACATTGAAAACCTGACACTTTTCCAGCCCTTTTCTCCTACTCTGTCTCTGTCTCTTTCACTCTCTGTCTCTCTTTTTCTCTTCCTTTGTTGCTCTTTGTCTCTTTCTCTCTGTGTCTTTTTAACTTATTTTGCTCTACCTTTCTTTTTACCCTTTCTCTCTTTTCTCTTTCTCTCTTCCTACCCTTTGCACTTTCTTTTCTCCTTTCTCTGCTTCTGTCTTTCTATTTCTCTTTGGATTTCTTTCTTCCTCTCCCTTTCTGTTCACCCTCTCTCAGGACTTTTTATGTCTTTTATTTCTCACGCTCTCTTCCTCTGTCTCTTTTTCTTTCTTTGTCCCTCCCTCTTTCTCTTATTTCTTTATCTCTCTTTTTCTTTCTCTTGAATCTACTAGTCCGGCCCCCGACAGAATATTTGTTCTATCGTGTGGCCCCTGAGTTAAAATGAGTTTGACACCCCTGCCTTAGAATAAGGCAAGTTTGTCAAATTCATTTTCATTGAGGGCCACATTAGTGTAAAGGTTGTCGTCATAAGGTCTGATGAAGGTTACAAATGTAACTTAATGTAATTAGTGTGTAAAATAAATGTGCCCTGTGACTGGCTGGCAACCAGTTCATGTCATAATTACTGATTACCATGACCTGTGCCCGCTCATTTGGCGCCAGCTGCCGCGGGCTACCTGATTGGTTGACTTTTTTAAGGCCAGTCCTGTCACTCTCCGGTTGTCAGTCCGTCAGCGAACCTCTGTTGTTACAAGGCAAGCATTTTGACCCTGACTCCCGCCTGTCCCGTTTGTGCACCCGTTTTTCCACCAATGCGTTCCTGATCGCCCCAATTGTCTCCGGCTCAGACCTGTTTTTGATCCCAACCGCGTTTTTGCTCTCCTGTCCCGGCTGTCGACCTGTTTTTTTTCGTTCTCCACACCGCCATCTCCCGCTCCGGAAGATCCACTTCCTGCATCCAGCGAGCACCGGATCGCGGGCGCTGCCCTTCCTCTTTCTATCAATAAACTTGTGGTTAACGCTACGCATTTGGGTCCTGATTCGTGACAGTTCAGGGTGTCCCTTTGCCACTCGCCAAAGACAGCTGGGATAAGCTAGTTATCTCATATCAGAAAAACTGCCGGTTCACGCCGATATGTCAGGGCCAGAACGGAAACAGGACCCAATTGCGTTTTGTTTCTCGCAAGTTTTATTAGAGGAAAGGGTTGCACCCACGATCTGGTGTTGTCTGGACGTGGGAAGCAATTCGCTCTTGCACTCAGATGGTGCTCCGTAGCGAGCGATGGCGGTGTCGGGGACAGAAAAAAACGGGTCGGTAGCCGGGACTGGGAGAGCAAGGCGTGGTCGGTGTCGGAAGCGAGTCGTACGCCAGAACGGGAGAGTAGACGTAGTCGGGGACAAAAAGAGGTCGTAAGCCGAGACGGGAGAGCAGACGTGGTCGGGATCAAAACGGGTCGAAGCCGGAGACAGACTCTACTCCACTTCGTTCTACTTCGACTCGACTTCAAAATACCGCATTTAGGACACAACGTCAGGGGAACCCGTGTATTTTGACCTTCATGCACTGTAACTTTGACTTAAGTCGCTTCTTAATGAGTCATTTTGAGCCCTGATTTTTGTGCGCTGGCTCGATTTTCTTGTGCGCTGAGAATGGGCGAGCAGTGCGCAATTGCGCACGCGCGCAGCTTAGAGGGAACACTGCTCACGATCAGTGTTTGTCCCCAGTCCTGTCTGTCTCCTTTTGTCAGTCTGTCTGTGAACCTCAGTTAACACTAGGCAAGCCTTTTTCAACCCTTACTCCTACCTGTCCTGTTTTTTTTGCTCCCGTCTGTTCCCCGGCTTCGACCCGTTCTTGATTCTGACCCCGCCTGCTCTCCCGTCCCGGCTTCCGACCTCTTTTTGTCCCCCACCACGTCTTCTCTCCTATTCCGGCTTACGACTCACTTCCACGTTTTTGCTCTCCTGTTCCTGAACACTGCTCAAGACCAATGTCTAAGAAGCTGTGGATGCTACGTGTGTTTTTTTGCACAGGTAGCCACATTCGTAGGTCCGGTGACGGCCATTCCCGTGTTACTCTTCTCTGGCTTCTTTGTCAATTTTGACACCATTCCAAAATACTTGCAATGGAGCTCCTACGTGTCTTATGTCAGGTACGTACCATTTGATTTGGATCAAGTTCGGAGACTTCTGCTCACCTTTTGCAAATTGCAGGTACGGCTTCGAGGGAGTCATACTCTCCATATACGGGATGAACCGCACCGAGCTCGACTGTCCGGGCCTCGTGTGTAAATTCCAAAAACCGGAGGAGGTCCTGCAGCTACTGGACGTGGAGGACGCCAAGCTCTACGTGGACTTCATGGTGCTGGGGGTTTTCTTCCTGGTCCTCAGACTGGCCACTTACTTTGTGCTCCGGTACAAAGTCAAGTCCGAGCGTTGAGGGCAAGAAAGTCCCGGTTCTTCACTTTATTCTTCTTTATCCTGAGTTGTCCTCCGCCGAGGAATCCGTTTTCAGTCATCTTCACCGTACGTATAAGAAAGATACGGAGAGCATGTTGAACATAGGTAAGAATCTGGAAGGGATGCTTGTTCTCAAGGAAAGCGGCGCACCGAGTATTTTTTACCACCCGATACCGAGATTTTCATGGAACCCGTTTTGAGAAGAATACATTCCTGCAGTGACCGCAGAAAGTGCCAGACCTTTCGTCAGCTTATCCTTTCAATCCTAACTTTTTCGGGGATGCGATCGCCACACACCGACTGCCACCGAGTGACTTCCCCTACCCCTAGACCACGGGTGTCAAACAGGCGGCCCGCGGGCCAGATCAGGCCGGCTAAGGGATTGAATCCGGCCCGCGAGACAACACTCAGAGAAGCGCAAGAGAAAAACAAGCTGCAGGTTGATGTTGCCAAAGCCAGGTGCCTCGAACAAAGACACTGTACTTGTGTTTCTTTCTCTCTCTCTGTCTCTCTCTCTCTCTCTCTCCACCACTTTTCTCCCACTCTCTCTCTCTCTGTCTCTTTCACTATCTGTGTCTCTTTTTCTCCTTCTTTGTTGCTCTTTGTCTCTTTATCTCTCTGTGTCTTTTAACCTCTTTTGCTCTAACTTCCATTTTTCCTTTTCTCTCTTTTCTCTTTCTCTCTTCCTACCCTTTGCACTTTCTTTTCTCTTTTCTCTCACAACTTTTTATCTTTTGTTTCTCACACTCTCTCCCTCACTCTCTTTTTCTTTCTTAGTCCCACCCCCTCTCATTTTCCCTCCCTCTTTCTCTTTCTCTCTCTCTCTCTCTCTCTCTCTCTCTCTCTTTCTTCCACCCCTTTTCTCCCACTCTGTCTCTTTCTCTTTCACTCACTGTGTTTTTCTTTTTCTTTTCCTTTGTTGCTTTTTGTCTCTTTCTCTCTGTGTGTCTTTCAACCTCTTTAGCTCTAACTTCCTTTTTTCCTTTTCTTTCTTTCTCTCTTCCTACCCTTCGCGCTTTCTTTTCTCTTTTCTCTCCTTCTGTCTTTCTATTTCTTTTTGGATTTCTCTCTTCCTCTCCCTTTCTTTTCCCCTTCTCTCACGACTTTTTATCTTTTGTTTCTCACGCTCTCTCCCTCTCTCTCTTTTTCTTTCTTAGTCCTGCCCTTTCTCATTTTCCCTCCCTCTTTCTCTTATTTCTTCATCTCTTTTTCTTTCTCTTGAATCACCTAGTCCGGCCCCCGACAGAATGTTTGTTCTATCGTGTGGCCCCCGAGTTCAAATGAGTTTGACACCCCTACCCCCTAGACGGATCCTATTTGGCTTGTCACGAAAGATGAACAATCAGACGAAGCATAAGAGATTCGTGAAGATGTCATGAGTGAGTCTTGCTCATTTGCTGCCAAAACACTTCTTATTTCCATTCACGGAGACGTCCTTGGAGAACAACAGGCATGGCTGCTGCTTCCAGCCTGATGCAGAGGGCTATCCTATGAAAAGAACAAGCTACACTTTGGAAAAGTAGCCGAAAAAAACAAAATAAAAGACGCTCATTGAATCGCTTTTACTCGTTTGAAGCAATCCCTCCAAGTAATGGGACGATACTTTCGCCTTCCCCTTCCCCTTCCCCTTCCCGGATGAGCTCGGATGGAATTCCACCTTCCCGCTATCTTGTTTTCCCAAAACAATGCTCGATACTTGAAATGCTGGCTGGGCTGATTGTGTGCCTCTGAACTCGAATGATGCAAGCTTTGTCTGCTTTAGCGCTGGATGTTTGCGCACACAACTTGCAGTATATCGCATCCGTCTGTCTTTCTGTCTTATACACACACACACACACAAACTCACACTGCAAAAAATTACATTTATGGCAGAAAACCTTCCTCATTTAAGCAACATTTTTTATTTGACTAGATTTTAACGTAACCAGTGGAACCTCGGTCCTCGACCATAATCCGTTCCAGAACTGACAGATTAATTTGGGATATTAATCTCTGGCTGATATGAGAGTCAAGGAAGATGCAGGTTTGATATCAACAGGAGGGCCCCAGTAACCGCGGGGAGAAAAACGGACCCACTCCTTCGAATGACTCCTCTTTCTCTTCGTGGCCAAGTGACGCGATTGTTTATATTTAGAAGAAGTCAAGCAGTTGTAAAAACATACCATGATGAGTTTCCTGTACCCTTCAAAATAAAGACTGAAAGTATGCATGTTCTTAAACAAAATCATATGAAAGAGTAGAAATATAGAGAATAAGTCATAAAAATAGTATGAAATCAAGTATATTCCATCAGAGCCATTTGTAACGTGAGTAATTGAGAAAATTACAAATAACTACATGTAATATACCTTACAAGAATCCTGTTCGAAAACCCATTCGTTCGATCACCGAAATATTTTTTCCCATTAAAAATAATGTCAATCGTTTTAATCCGTTCCAACACCCTGAATGTTTACTTTGAATGTTTAACATAAACATCAAGCTAACCCAGGCTAATCGTACGTTCGCGTTATCGTCATCTTCCGTACGAAAGATGACGCTAACGTGAACGTGTAAAAATGAAAAAATCAGGTCGTTTACAAGTCATTTAGCCCCCGGGTCTCCACAACAAGTGGTGAGCGGTCCATTGGAAAGGGGGCTCCGTTCCAACACCCTAAATGTTGGGCTCTGTTCCAACACCCTGAATGTTTACCTTGAATGTTTAACGTTAACATAAAGCTAACCCGGGCTAATCGTACGTTCGCGTTATCGTAATCTTCCGTACGAAAGATTACGCTAACATGAATGTGTAAAAATAAAAAAAGGATAAAGAAAAGAATTATGAATAGGATTTCTTACCTTTGTGGTGGTCAGCAGAAGGCGCAAGCAAGATCAGACACTCGCACACCTCCTTGATATTTGGCTATTATTTCTTTCTTGAATGCAATAGTTGTACGCACTACTTTTCTTTTTTCACCTGTAGCAACTTTGCTGCTTGCACTGACTTTCTTGGGAGGCATAATAAGGGGCTAAAACACGAGTACGCCACTCAGCATGGCACCCAAGCGTACGCACTCACTTATTACCGGCATTCGAACCCCCATTTTTTGACCGAACAGCAAAGCAAGAATTTCTCCAAATTTTTGGTCCGACTCCGATTTGTTCGAACTGAGAGGCGTTCGAAAACCGAAGTTCCACTGTATCTCTATTAGAATGAAAAAATAAAGCTTTATATCATGTAGTACATGACACGGGACTTTTTAAAATGTACGTTTTTGTTCAAAAAATTAAATAAAATTTACTATTTTTTTTCTTAAATTATAAAACACAAATATTCTTGAAAAAGAAAATGATAGATAAACATCATACCAGGTATCAGCATCCTTGCATTTTAATTACATTTAAGTACCGGAATCGTCTGGCCTCAATGGCCATTTTTTTACTCAAGAACTGGACATTATAAGAATTATAAATTGCCATCTATTAAGAATAATATAAAGAACAGTTTATGTTTTGATTTAAAGGTTTTTGTCATGATTACCGATGTGAATCACGCGTGCCCGCTCCTTTGGCGCCAACGGCCTCGGACTCTGATTGGCTCCCTGTCCCTATTTGAACCCACTCCTATCTGTCAAATATGGTCAGTCCGTCTGCGAACCTCAGTTAACGCTAGGCAAGCCTTTTTCGACCCTGACTCCCACCTGTTTTTTGCTCATGTCTGTCCCCCGGCTTCGACCTGTTTTTGATCCTGACCACGTCTATTCTCCCATCCCGGCTTTCGACCTCTTTTTGTCCCCGACCACGTCCTCTCTCCTTTCCTGGCTTACGACTCGCTTACAACCCCAACCACATTTTTGCTCTCATGTCCCGGCTACTGACCCGTTTTTCCGTTCCCGACACCGCCATCGCTCGCCACGGAAGATCCTCTCCTGCGTTCAGAGCGACCTGCTTCACTGGCTCGTGGGCGCAACCCTTTCTCTTTCTTCCAATAAATCTTGTGAGAAACGCAACGCAAGAGGTTCCTGTCTCCGTTCTGGTCCTGAAAGTTTTCTCTTAAAATATCTGTCATTTTGCGTAGCGGGAATGGCATTTTTTACATAAACGTTGGCGGTCTTTGGTTTCAATACAATGACTTCTCAAGAATGAAATGAAATGAAATGAAATGAAATGATGTGCATTTCTATAGCGCTTTTCAAGTCAATGACTTCCCAAAGCGCTTTACAATGTGCTCCACATTTCCCAATAGCGGCCTTGCAGCCATGTAAGGCGCTAACCTGCTTATTGGGGGTATGAGGGGTTCAGTGTCTTACCCAAGGACACTTCGACATGTAACACGGACGAGCCGGGATTCGAACTGGGATCCCTTGATCCCAAGACGAGCGCTCTACCTCCTGAGCTACTGCCGCCCCTAAAATTTAGTATCGTATAAATATGAATTATCAAATATCCTGGAATTTTAGTTTTAAATTATGGTTTGTATTAATGGATAAGTCAATAATGAAATGGCTATGTCAGGACCAGAACAGAGACAGGACCCACGTTTCACTCAGTTTTATTGGGAAGAAAGGAAATGATTGCACACACGATCCGGTGATCGCTGGTCACTGGGAGCAGGTCGCCCTGAACGCGGAAGTGGTATTTCTGTGGCGAGCGATGGCGGTGTCAAGAGCCGGATAAAAACGGGTCAGTAGCCGGGACAGGAGAGCAAAAAGGTGGTCGAGATCAGAAACAGGTCGAAGCCGGGAAACAGACAGGAGCCAAAACAGGAGTGAGTCAGGGTCGAAAAGCTTGCCTAGCGTAAACTTGGATTCGCAGACGGACTGACAACAGGTGACAGAAGGACGGGGTTCAAATAGTGACAGGGAGCCTATCAGCGTCCGAGGCAGTTGGCGCCGTCAGTAATCATGACAGGCTATTGAAAAGCCCTTATTTGAAGTGTTATTTTTCCTTTATTACTAAAAAAACTAAGTAATATCAACAGCAGAATAGAAAATATAATTTGAGACTAAATAAATGCTACTGCCAAAGTTTTTCTTTTGCAGCACACATACATGTACACACATGCATCCTTGTTTCAGGGCAACGGTACTATTTTCCTGTAGACTTGCTATGAAATATTTCTTACTCAATCTATGCTACTTAGTAATCTCAATTATCATGTATAAAATAACATAGGAATATAATCGACGACTGTACAGTAAATATGTTATGCTGTGAGAAAAAAAAACAAATACAATGCACTTTTTAATTTTTTGTTTTACAATCGTATTTATTTGGATTATATCTTATTTTTTGAGCTTCAGGTTTATTGAGTGCAATTCTGAAAGTGCAATAGTTTTCATTGTTAGACCTGAAATTGAAATTTCTCGGTGTAATGAAGGATTACCTCGTTTAAATGTATCGATGTGTTCATTGGGGTTGGAATCGTCTCAGAAATGAAAAAGGAAACCCTGGATTTCTGGGTGACGCTAGAGGTCAAAGCAAGGTGATGAAATGTATTTATTATTTAGCTTTGGGTGAAAAGTGGGCAGAAAGGGGAGTTGGTTTTGACTGTTGAATCTGATTGCAGCCTGTGAAGGGCATCTGTTGTGTACAGGGTTGGGTAGGGTTACTTGAACTGGATTACTTTCAATGACTTTTGGATTACTCTTATACCAAATATGCTCATAAAAGACAAAAGGAACTCAATATGAATAAAATGACTCCATTTTGTGCAGGCTTGGGGAGTAACGGAATACATGGAACAGCAAAAAGCTGTTTGGATTGATTTTCATTTTGTTTCTGTCGCATTTGATGTTCGTTTTGCCGGGGATCAAAGAGATCAAAGCCAGGAGAGAAAGCTTACCATGTGCTGTGAGTCATCATTTTATTCATATTTAGGTTTTTTTGTCTTTTATTAGCATATTTGGAATTGGAGTCATCCAAAAGTCATTGAAAGTAATCCAGTTAAAGTAACCCTACCCAACCCTGGTTGTGTATATTAATGATTAGGATTGTAACTCCTTTACGGAGTATAATACTGTAGCAGGGGTCCTAGTTGTCTTATTAATAGCAATAGAAAACAATGTGACATTTGATTGTCTAGCATCACATCCACACAAACTTTATTCAAGCACTTTAATTTATTGCCAATGTATTTATTTGAAATGGTAACGGTTTATTTTTTTTCTTTGACATTTTGATTTCATTGCCTTGTGACTGCTCAGTTAAATGCATTAAAATGTGCATGTTGGCACGTCATACTTTCTAGGAGCGAGGGCAAAAAAAGTATGCAGCCTAAATATAATGCTGAGGCTACTTTAAATACATATTTTAAAGCCACAGGGTATTGCCTTTAATGACATATCGGTTTGAGATAATTGCCTATCATGTGCAGGAAATTGTGGCTGAAAAGTAAATATTGCATGGTCATTTTCCTGCCAGCACAACAGATTCGTTTTTTTCCCCATCCTCAAATTAGATTAAAACCCATTGCTGGTTGCTGACACTGCAAGATCAGTGAAAGATAAAAAAAAAGTCTGCAGAATAAAAGTGGCGGAAGAAAATCAACACAGCAACAAAGCATTAATGGAGAAGCCATTAACTGGTGTTAGAAACATTGGGTTTGAAGACTTGTTTTCAGCCGCATGAAGTACTTCTTAGTGCATTTATTGGCACGATCTGAAATTCTCCTACAATTGATTTCATTTAGCCTATTAATTGAGTCACATTGTGTTTAATGTAAGCAGCAGTATTAAAACACTATAAATGTTGAAGGGGTGCAGCATATAAATGCATCTCCATTTTTTTCACTTTAATTTGACACACCTTGATAGTTTCAAAGAGGCACCAGACTTGTCATGTGAGAAGTATTTGGTTGACATGAGTACGAATTTGAGAGGATTGTTTTTTTTTATGTTGATTTGTGTATAATCTGTTGTTTGTTTCATTATCATTTGAAAATGTTGTGGTTTAGTATCCTATAAGCTGTTTGAATGCTTACAATAAAGATCATTTATAACCTTTGCCATTTATTTTGTGTTTTTTGTGTGTTCTTTCTTTCTATAAGTTGTGAATCTTGATTTTTACCTTCCTCCCGTTTGTTTGATTCTGAGTAGTGAGGAGGTATGTTATTAAAATAATGGCTGGGACAATGAACCGATTCTTTCCTTTATTTACAGAATATTCTGGACAAAATGGTCCCATACAATGACTGCAGACTGTTCACTATAGTGCAAAGAGAAATGTGGCTTACAATGACTAACAGGGTGAAACCAAACCTAAATTTAGAGGATAAAAAAACTTAAGGTGTAACGGTGCTGGAAATTTCCTCTGCACAATGACCCTTTGTCTAAAACGGGCAAATTTGATATAATAACGTTCAAGCCACTTCTGGCTACAAACTAAAGTGTCGCGGTTAAAACTTGAGATTGTAATTACAATGAATAAATGAACAAACTCTGAGTCGGAGATTAGGTTTTTGATCTGCTTCCAAGATCGGCTCGGAGAGGAATCACACCCACCCAATGGCTGCTGGCGCATTTAATAAAAACTCAGGCGTAAAACAACATATATGATTGGCTTAAACTAGATCACATGAATACATGAAATTAATCTGATTGGTTTAGACAGGGGCAGCACGGCAGCGCAGTGGTTAGCGAGTGTGCGGCACAGTTCTGAGGTCATGAGATTGAACCTACCTGTGTGGGGTTTGCATGTTCTTCCCGTGCTTGCGTGTTTTTTCTAACCACTAGGAGGCACTAAATATTACACACTGTTCCTTAAAGGATATTTTTGGGGGGTGTATCGAAACGTCTGTTTTCTTGAAAGAAATAAAGAATCCGGGAACGTTTCAATTTAAAATAAATGTGATTTCCGATCATGGGTATTTTTATATTTGATGGTCTTCCGTAAGTATCGTCGCTTAGCAACTCTCAGTCATGTAATTCCCGGTTTGGTTTCGCCATCACGGCTTAAGTACGCTTTCAAAGTATATCTTGATTGGTTTGAACATTCTCAGTGTCCAAGGGAAAAATATGTAATTGGTGCAATAATAACTTTTGTTTTATTGAAATTCCTGCTGAAATATGTTGTATAGTTTCTCTATAAGTGTCCTGCAATGATGAGTCCAACAGTGCCACCTGCTGGTATGTGGTAAGGTTTGGTTTGGCTTTAGACTTTGCGACAGGAAAGGGGGGAGGGGTTGGCAGTCTACAAAGAGTTGCCAACGGTAAGACACGATTTCTTGGTGCTCCGCAAAAAGTTAAATTTAAACATTAAAACCACAGCTGACAAATCTCTCAACATGCACAGGAATGTGATTGATGTTTGTCAAGCTGTTTGGATTTATTTTCGTTTTGTTTCTGTCGCCTTTTATGTTAGTTTTGCCGGACGTTGCATGTTGTGCTAAAATGTTAATTCCCCTTAGAGAGATCAAAGCCAGCAGAGAAGCTTACCACGTGATGTGTTGTGACTCATTCATTTGGAGGGAAATTGTACCCGTTTTTATACTCATTATTGTTATTATTTCTATTTTCTCATACATATAAAAAGGATGATGTTGGTTAAAATTCAGACTAAAGAAAAATATGTTGAATTCATTATAAACGTTAAAAAACCCGCACTATACGATCTCTTGTTAAAAGTATCTTGTTAAAATGGATTTTTATTTTTATTTATTTTTTTGGTTTGAACAAATTTATTGACACTAATAACAGAAAACAATCATGACAATCTCAACAGCAATTAAGCACATTCACAATATTATATTTCAATATGACTTTTTTAACAGCAAGCACAATGTGAGGTTTGAACAACCCTTCTCGAAAATCTTAATAGCAATCAAGCATATTCACAATTTCATTATATAACATCTTTGTTAGTGTCAATAGATCCGTCCAGGCCAAAGTCAATTATTTTTGGTCTGTGGTTTGAACAAATTTATTGACACTAAATGTTTTTTTGGTTTGAACTATGTAAACTGAAAAGAAAGCTCTTTGATATGTTTTGTGGGCAGTCTACAACGAGCTGCCAACGAGATCAAAGCCAGCAGAGAAGCTTACCACGTGTTGTGTTGTGACTCATTCATTTGCAGCAACTATAATAAAAACCTCATCATCCAGTCCAGCGTGAATGTGGATCTTTGGTGGGACAGGTACACCGCGGTTACATGTATAATAGACTTAATAATCCCCCCCGCATTGAAATACACATGTCATCATTTTTAATTTTATTTTTAATTTATTTATATACTTTTTCCCCCTCTGCATTTCTACAGCACCTTACATTATATTTAAAATTGTTAACTTTGTATTGCTGTTAGACTTTACTATGTCAATTTTAGTTTGTATTTGCAATATTTAATTGAAAAAAATCTTTTAAAAAAATAATAATACGTTGATTGGTTTGTTTACATTTGACGTTAGGTCATTTACCCACAATACCCCGCTCCAGCTCGCAAAGATGACGAAAATGGCCGACAGCGGATCATCCGTAAGCAACTTAGCTATCTAGTGTTATTTTCTGCTTGTTGCTTACTCCCCAACTCCAAAATGAACATGTTTTATCCCACAGGTTGAAATCGTCGAGGGCTGCCGCCTTCCTGTTCTCCGTAAGAACCAGGAACACGAAGACGAGTGGCGTAAGCATTGTTCGCTTGTTTTTCGGGATGCTAATCGAGCTAATGCTAACAGCTAGGCTAAGTTGTTTATAATACACCTCGGCCTGGTGCTATTAATTTGTAATAACTGTCATCGATGTGCTGCATACCCAATATATTTTTTCTCTTAATTATTCAACTAGAACCAGTGTTTTGGCGATATAATAGTGAGTGATAAAGTTTTAATATCGCTTTTAAATATCTGTATTGTTAGTAAGCCATGTCACATCTTATTTATTTGTTGGCATTTCGTCTAAATTGCTTTAGTTGTAGTATAACAATTAATTATTCTTCATTTGATACATGTTGATGCTGTTTTTATCCTATTTATCTTTTCAAATTATATGTCTTTGTCATGTTTATATTAACTGTGTTACTACAAATGTACACTGCCGCCTCCAACAAATGGATGTTTTCAATTCTGTTTATTTTATTTCGTAGTGTAAACATGATATAAAGGTGCTTAAAAGATTGAAGAAGTAAAGGAGCCACATAGATTGTTTGTGCCATAAGTAAACCAAATAGACCCCATGTGAGCAGGAACTCCCTGTAAAGAAAGAAATGAAGTGGTAGATTTGATTAGTTGGTTTCAAATGTAAAAATTGAAGTAAAAGATTCAGTATGTATTAATTGAGTAATAGACATAAAAGCAAGTGTCTCGTCCAACAAAAATGGGTCATAAAGCTGAGATTTAATGCCAAGTCTTAGTAGATACACCTCTCAATAAATAATTGTTTTGTTTGCAATCTGTTTTTGTTGTATAGCCTTGGCTGAGATTTTAAGTGTAAAAGAAGTCTCTGGAAGAAAGCTCTACTATGTACACTACATTGACTGTAAGTACAATTTGTCGCATCTTGATTACCTTCTCAAAGCATGGGGATGTCTTAGTTGAGCTTGTCAAATATATTTTGACAGTCAACAAACGTCTGGATGAGTGGGTCACATCGGACAGGCTGGACATGAAAAAACTCCAGTTCCCTAAAAAGGAAGCAAAAACTCCAACCAAAAACGGCCTTCCGGGATCCCGCCCCAGTTCGCCTGAACGTGAAGTGGTGAGTGGGGATATTTTAATCATGGGGCACTTAAGGGTACATATGTCCCAACTTTATTTATGGCCTAATGTTTATGACAATAAAGGCATATTCTATTCTATTCTATTTTAACACGCGTTCGCTGGCAGAATTTAGGTCATGTTGATCAAAGTAAGGGTTAGTCTAGGTCAGTAAGTGATAACCTGGTGGAAGCAAGTGCCTTTAAGTACGCTGTCTCTGGTGATTTTTATATATCTCAGTTGGGTTCAATGTTCTTAATTAATTTATAATCTATAAGATTATTTTTGAATGAGTCATTGCTTAGGTAAAGTTTCTTCCTCAAATTTTAAGATTTTCATTTGTCTGTCTAAAAATAATGGCTTATTGTCCCAGCTGTATTTATTTTCATTTTCTTGATGGTATAGTGTTAATTTATAGTTCAAAAAGTAAATCATTATTCAGGAGGTAGAGCGCTCGTCTTGGGATCAAGAGATCGCAGTTCGAATCCCGGCTCCTCCGTGTTACATGTCGAAGTGTCCTTGGGTAAGACACTGAACCCCTAATGGTTAGCGCCTTACATGGCTGCACGGCCGCTATTGGGAAATGTGAAACACACTGTAAAGCGCTTTGGGAAGTCTTGACTTGAAAAGCGCTATATTAATGCAGATCATTATTTTGAGAATGTTATGTTGGTACATGTTATTTTAATTCCCGTAATTTAGATTTTGTGATTATTTTAGTTTAATACGTCTACTATCCTAAATATTACTCCCACTATTTTTGCTAACTTTTTTCTTTACGGGTAGGCGGGTGGTTTAGTGGGTGCATTCTTTAAGCACTTGGGTTGTAGGAGCACTATTTCCTTTGGTGCGACTTATGCAAGTACAGCCTGGTTGTGCCCACCCCTCTTCAGGCCAACAAATGTTTCTCTTTATATAAGACTCAAACATGTTTGTCTCAAGTAAAAGATCATTTGCATTTTGAGGTCTTTCACACATAACTGATGGAACTATTTATTCCAGTTGTTTAATAATGAGTTAATTCTCTAAAACTGACTATGCTACAGGTTATCATGTAAAGGTAAATGGTTGTTTGGTTGTCCCATTAACTAAAAAGCTATCAATGTCACCTCTTGACAAAAATGCAGCGTATCTCTAATTGCGGGAAAGAAACAGCCTCCAAAACTTTTGAATCCTGTAACGATGGTTTATTTCAAGATGATAAAAGCCATCAGTATCACTTTGTGTTTGAGTCCACTTGTGCTAGGAACTCGAGGCCCCCTCATACATGTCATTAAACCCCTACCTGCTTTTCTTCCTTTTTGTTCAATTCAGAGGAAGAGTCTAGATCTCAACCTACAATCTGCCACAGCTCCTTCCAGAGGCAAAACCCTCCCCACTCCGGTACAAGATGAATTTACCCATTACCCAATGAGCAAAGGACCTTGTTTACTCCTGGTGTTAACACGCGTTGCTTTTTGCTTACGGGTCAGACTACGTCATGTGGAGGTGGTCGTCGTGGAAACAGCCAAGTCAACACTGAGGTGATGAAAGCCGAGAGGATTTGTCACCGATGTTTATTTTTTATAGCTTTGAATCCGGACTTCAAATTATAGTGTGAGGGAATGTTTTGCTGTGATGAAAACAACTAACAGCGTATCTGACCCGGATTTATTGCGTCTTAATGCCAGATTTAAATAAGGTGCGATTTCCATTTAACCCAAAATCCAACAAAACTTATACAGATACCTGATTGAAAAAGCTGTGGCCGCGAGTCAGACTCATTCTCAGCTCACCCGAATGACAGGTTGTCCTCCCTGTTTCTAACCCAACGAGGCCAACGTGTCAATTATTTTTTTTTCAGCCTTACATCGTTGTCGCCAAATCATGCACAAAATTGACCGTCGAAACAACTTTCGTTCACAGCAGAAAAGAAAAGTGGAGCCGGTCCCGCTGGTGCTGCAGGTGCCGCCGGCCCCCCCGGTGCCCTCCCTGCCGACGTCAATTGAGGCCCCCCCGGCAGCCGTATACCCTGCCGCGAGAGAGACCAATACCTTCAAGAGCCGAGAAGATCACGACCAGATCTCTTCCCTCACAACAGTAAGGAACTATCGACCTTCGATTTATTCGAAAAGCTTCCGTACGTGTGACATATTTGTTGTTCTGTGAAGAATGGAACCGCTCGAAGGCTCCTCCAGTCGCAGCCCGGCAGGAAGAGGAAAGCCAATTGCGGCCCCACCGACGAGGTATGACATTTCATTGTGTGGTTTATATTTTCGAAATCTGCCACAGATGTGCATGTATATCAGCTATTTCACTATTCACCTTGTGAGGTGTGATAGCAAATGCTATTTTTGGTTTGGTCTTTGATCAAATTGTGGTCATTGTGTGTGTGTTTTCCTTTGTACACTCTTTTTGAGTCCAAGGCATGCCACAAAAAACTGTCAGATATTTTTGCTCATTTTACATATTTTATTTGTCATTTTACAATGTTATTGTAATAATTATTTTTAGGATAAGTCAGAAAAGATTCACTGTGAAATATTTTCAAAGAAAATACTTGTTCCACTAGCTGTTCATCTCAAGTATATTTTTTCTTATTTGTATATTTTTTTTGTTTATTGTAAGGTTTATATTGAGTAAAAGAAGATAATCAATCATTCAAATGAGCTTATTATTTAGGGCTGTCAAGGTTAGGAATATCTGGAGACGATTGACTGATACACGAACAATTACGGTTGGCAATTATAGTGTCACATTCTTTCCCGTTGGCATTATATGCTACTATTATAATATTACTATTATAATTAAATCATCTGCCAATGAGACAACGTTTTTACATTTTAATTATTTTACTTATTTTATTACATTTTTGCAGTGTGTGGACTGCATCATTCTAGGTTTATATAAATGGCTACGTTAAATAAACAAACAAACTTGACAGTCACCTTGCATGTGTGTCCCAGTTAAACACCGCTAAGAGCAAATGCCCTGTTTCTGCCGACAGTTTGTGTGTATCATTTTTCTTGTGATGCTGACGTCTTGCAATGACATTTTGTTCAATCTTATTGGTTACTGTAAGTCAGGGGTCGGGAACCTTTTTGACTCAAAAGAGCCATAAAAGCAAAATATATTCATTTTATTTTGGGAAAGAGCCACACCATATATTATGAGACAAATTTACTAAATTGCTAAACCCGCGCCACAGACAAAAGCTTAGTCTTCAGCACATTTATTTTTGATGATTTGATAAAAATTATGAAAAGAGAATAATGCCAGAGCCCGTGTCCCAAAATCAACAAACATACCACTTTAAACTTGTGTCTTTCTTGCAATTACTTAAGATCGGTTAAACTCATTTTGACCCTTTTTTTCCACACATATTGGTTTCAAAACCAGATGTAAGCAGTTATTTTGTAAAAACGTCACAACATTCTGCAAACAGGGAGCCTGATGTGCTTATCTATGGCGCAGACGGCGTAGGGCGAGAGATGGGAGGGAGTGCTTGCACTTTTTGCATAGCTCCACCCATCCCTCCCACTCACCCAATCAAAAAACTTTAAGTTCTCTTCCGGTGTTTTGGCGTATTTACAGTGTGTTCTGTGGATTCATCATAAGGTATCTGAACACTGAAGACAGATAATATAGTGAGGTTTTATATAACGGATTCTTTAGCGATGTACAGCCAGAACGAGTTTTTTTTTTTTTTTTTTTTTTTCGTGCAACACCTTGACTGTAAGTTGTAGTGAAAAACGTGCCCTATATATAGTGCCAAGCACAACTTTCATGTCAGCTTTGGTTTGGCTTTGTGAGTCTTTGAACAGGATTAATAGCTTACGTTTTGGACGAGATGGAGAAAATTTGCATGCAATCAAATTTGTCTCCGAGCCACAGGTACTAATAGAAAGAGCCATATATGGCTCGCGAGCCATAGGTTCCCGACCCCTGCTGTAAGTCATTGTTCTCCAAAAGGATTATTCCAAATTGAAATTGTACGATGAACCCCAATAGGAGCTTACATCTGTTTGGTCTCTTGTGATGATGTCCACTTGAAATGATTTGATATCATCAATGGGCCGGATTAACAATCTACAATGAATATCCGCTCCTGATAACCCATCTCGAATATTCCCCATGAGTGTTGAATTTATTGAATGATCCAAATCTGCCCTGAGTTACAAACGCATTGGGAGTGTATACAAATCATTATATTCTCCTTTAGTTGCTAAAGCCCGTGTTTTTGTGTGTCTTTCTCTACTAGATGATAAAGGTTTTGCAGTATAACAAGCCTCAAAGTGCCAGTGTCTTTCTACCACCACCAGAGGTCTGTTGATTTCCTGTTATTGAAATGTGTCTCTTCCTGCCAGATGCAATGGCCCATTGTGTCCAAGTCTAAACTTTTTAGTGACGTACAACCGCTGTGATTTTACGTGTTGCTTAAATAAACCGGAAAAAGAATGTTTTACTTGATAAATCATAACGATGATCATTTCACGAAACCCGACGCGGCTGGGTCAAATGTCCGGTTTTTGTTCCTAGGATTCACAGGATAGTTCCGACGGCATCCCATCCGCACCCCGCATGACGGGCAGCCTGGTGTCGGACCGCAGCCACGACGACATCGTCACGCGGATGAAAAACATCGAGTGCATCGAACTGGGTCGCCACAGGCTGAAGCCCTGGTACTTTTCCCCCTACCCGCAAGAACTCACGTCGTTGCCCATCCTCTACCTTTGTGAATTCTGCCTCAAGTACCTCAAAAGTCTAAAGTGTCTTCAGAGACATTTGGTAAATGAAATACCCTTATACAATGTTTCAAATCCTGCTGGCTACTCTGATATTGTTTCTCTGTGTCCTTGATCAGACCAAATGTAACCTAAGACATCCCCCAGGCAACGAGATCTACCGCAAAGGAACCATCTCCTTCTTTGAGATTGATGGCAGAAAAAACAAAGTGAGTCGGGTCATCTCAGATCTTTCCCTTCAACTGCTTTTTTGTTTTTTGACACAGCGAGTTCAATATATTTGTGTTTTGTCTTTTTAAGAATTATTCCCAGAACCTGTGTTTACTTGCAAAATGTTTTCTGGACCACAAAACCCTCTACTACGACACTGACCCTTTCCTGTTCTACGTCATGACCGAGTACGACTCCAAAGGCTTCCACATAGTGGGGTACTTCTCCAAGGTACGTCTTTGCTCACGAGCAGCCCGATTGCAGTAAAATAGACGCAGTTCCATTAACTCGGACCCAATATCTATATTTAATCATTTAATTTATCTTTTTTAATGACGCCGTTATTCTATCAATGATAAGACCATTACCAGATAATCGGCTGATGAATTTAACTTGGGTTGAGGTCCATCACAGGCATATTTTCTTGACATTGCATTATTAACTTTTACAGTTCTAAAAAAAAAAACTGATCGCTAAATGTTCTGCATCAACCAATCAACGTGGCCCCCAAAAAAATATCCACCATCCCTACAATGCAAAAATGTTTTCTTTCTATTAAAAAAGTAAACATATGATTGAATAAGAAAAATTGTCTCATCTAGCACATGGAAGATCATTTTTTTCGAATCTTCGTAGAAAATATTTCTTAATTTGGTTAATTGTCTACCAACTGATACATTGGATCACTTGAGAAATAAGATACATTATCCTAAAATGAGGAAGTCTAAAAGAGGAACATTTTCTGCAAAAAGGGTAAGAGTTTTATTTTTCATTTTTTGGGTAATATAGTTAAATATTGTACTGAGACGCAAAGTTTGAATAAAGTTCCACCCGGTGGACAAAGGGTTTAAGAATATCATTCTGTCCCATTCACTATTCGGTACGTCAAGTCATGTTTTTTTGTATAGCCCTTAATCACACAAGTTTGAAAGAGCGGCACAGATCTCTTACTATGAATGTATTACTCATACGAGTACAATGATTGGGAGCAATCGTATTGTTTTTTTTAAACCGCTATTGTATTTATTTCTTTTTATATTGAAGGAAAAAGAGTCGACAGAAGATTATAACGTAGCTTGCATCCTGACATTGCCTCCTTATCAGCGAAGAGGTTACGGGAAACTTCTCATCGAGTTCAGTGAGTGCACGTGGAAGATTGTCGCGCGGACGGGCGCGTTACCTGAAAACCTGACCTTATTTTGTCCTTCAGGTTACGAGCTGTCCAAGGTGGAAGGGAAAACGGGCACTCCTGAGAAGCCCCTCTCGGACCTGGGCCTGTTGTCTTATCGCTCCTACTGGTCACAGACCATCTTAGAGATTCTAATGGATCTTAAACCGGACAATGGCGAGCGGCCGCAGATCACTATCAAGTACGTTTGAGTACGACAATAAATTTGGATCGTCGAGGACAGTTTAACACTTTCTATTTTCATTTCCTTTTCCATTGAACTCAGCGAGATCAGTGAAATAACGAGTGTCAAGAAGGAAGATGTCATTTCAACACTGCAGTACCTCAACCTGATTAATTATTATAAGGTGAGTGTGCAATTTATTAAAGCTCCAGTGCTTATTATACAGCGTACTCTAGTGGTGTAAAAATGATTGATTCATTAAAGAAAATCAAATTTATTCAAAAAATAAGCAGAAACACATCTTATGAACATGATTATTTTAAATACTTAGGTTTGGAAATGTGTAATTTAGAAACATCCTTTAAAAAAGCTGACATGCTTATTACTACGGAAGCCCGCGTGACGATTTTTTGGGGGAAAGTAGCGTGTCTCGTTAGTGCTTTTAGCAATAAACGGCCGCTTAACTTCGCCAGCTAAGCCCTGCATGTGAAGGTCGCCGAGTACCGTGATTTAGCCACCTGCCACTTTTTTCCTGTTTCCTTCTCTTGCCGCTCATGTTAGCCATTTGACTGCAGGCTCTTGCTCGCCGTTATTGTTAACTGCTCCATTTAAAAAAAAAGCTTGCTTTGTCCTTCAGTGTCACTTGCTTTCCACACCGTGCTTTTGCAATCTTTCACTGGCCTTTTTAGTAGGTTCTCCTGCTACATGCCTAAGTTAGCCACTTACACTCTGATCAACTCTCTTTTCACATTCTCCAGGTGACCCAGGTCACTCAGTCTTTTATTGGCGCTGGCAGGGATTAACACAAGCTTTCATGTCCTGTCGCTGTCGGAAATTAATCCCTGCTAGCACGAGATAATATGGAAGAAGCCATCCTAATTTTGCCAAGCGGCTTCCTTTGGGCTTCCAGAGTGTGTCCATTCTAAGCTATGACCCCTAGTGGTCATCTATTAAACACTGCCACTTTAACAGTAAAAGTTCCAGGCAAATTTCTAAAATGACTTTTCAAAAATTTTATTTGCCATTTGTAAGTAGTGTTAGATGCCAATTTCAGTGGCTATCATCATTGAGTCAGACTCCAGCATTAGCGGCCAATGGCTGACACTTTTTTATGTTAATTTTGTCTCAACGAGGTCATCAAATAACTCTTTTTTTCTATCTGTTGCCTCCAATGAAGGGCCAGTACATCTTAACACTCTCAGAGGACATTGTGGATGGACACGAAAGAGCAATGCAGAAAAGACACACGCGCATAGACCCAAAATGTCTTCATTTCACTCCCAAGGACTGGAGCAAGAGGGGCAAGTGGTGAAGTCTCAGAACATTTGGACAGCGGACATGACGCCAGGACGAATTTGCAATTCGGAAGCTTGTCCTTTTCAAACCAGGAATAAAAAAACGGAAGATTTATTGTGAATATCTGTTCGATACATTGGGGCTTGAAACAACAATTCCGAAATCAAAACCTACAACACTCCTGTTGTGTGTAGAGGAGAAACGTCACATCCTGAACATTGGGTTTTATCAGAAACGCTTACGGCAAATGAATAACATCCTCGTCAACTAAATTGATGTTGATGCATTTTGGTGATGCACTGACCCTCTCATAAATCTGTTCCATTGACTTTATGAAAGGAGGCAACAAACTTCTCCAATGTTTGACTTAAGAAAGCACATTTTCTGTTCTGAATATTGTTCTGAATATTCAGTCAATGTAAATTCCAGTAATGTCTAGCAAAGCAATTTCCACATTTATTTATTCATGTTCCACACTCCATATCTTTTTAAGGAATATTTGTTTTCCTTTTTTTATATTCCATCAGATCCGTATTTTGGGACTCTACCATACTTGATTGTACGTCTTACATAAAAGCCATGTTGAAATGTGATAAATTATTGTATATTTTGTGTACAGTTCTGTAGTTTTCTTTCTAAAAAAATTGTAAACGAAATGTGGTTTATTGCTGTGTGTCAGAAAGGATTTGGAGTTCAGTGTTCAAATGGTGTCAGTATAAGATTCCGAGCAGAACAGATTTGTTAAATAGAAATGGTTTGAAAGTCTGGTTTAAAGTTAAGTATTTCGCCATTTCAAACTTTTTTCTTTTTGGCAAATGTTTTTGCTTGGATATTTGTTGAGGGTAAGGAAATAAAGCGCAATTGTTTTTTTACTTGCAGTGTGACGAATGACCACCAGAGAATAGCACCTGTTTAGGTATGTTGCCTAATCACCGCTAGGTGGCAGCATTGTTTTCTATATGTTGACGGTATTTTTTTATTTGGCACAACAAACGACATAAAACGGGACTTCAAAGTTCAGTAAAGGACATAAGCTCGAACAGGTAAAACTCATCAGCTATTTGTACAAATTTGTATTTTGTTAACGAAATTTGCTTTTCTAATCAATTCGTAATGTGTTAATGATTTAGAATTTGTGTCAAACAAAATGGCGTATATTTAGTTCCCATGTATTCTTTCAAGAGTGCCGACGCTCGTGTGACATTTCGAATTCAATCCCTATATTAGCTTTATTGGGCCTTAGCATTACTACTTACCAATTCTGACAAGAACCAGATTAAATTCTGCTTGTTTCAGGTTCTGTCCAGGATTAACAAACATTCGGCTATTTTTCATAAATACAGTATGTTCCAAACTCAATCGGAATAAACTCGGAATTTTTAGGTCATTTTGAAGTTCAACACACCAATACACGTCTAATATTAACAAATATAATCTCCAAGACGTGAATTGGAACAAAAATAATGCTTTGTTTGGGGGTTATATATAACAGCATGATAAATACAGTATTCCCTCGATTTTCGCGGCAAATAAGGTCCATAACTATCCTATTTTTCTGCAATGTAGGAATCTTGGGCTACAGCGAGGAACTGGTTACATTACTGCGCATACCCAGTTTCCCTAATGCGGCATCTTTTTACGCCACGAGCACTGCTTACTTGTGAATAGAGTCAAATGATACACGCAAGTTTTGGTTGAAAAAGGCTCATGCATAGTGGTTGATTTTGTGACATCTTTGTTTGATTTTCTGCCCTCGTGGCAACAATGTCACAGTCTATATAGAATAGAATAGAATATACCTTTATTGTCATTGTTATAACATGGGATATATTGTGACAACAAAATTGGACGTGGCACTCCAGCTCCACATTTTACAGTGAGGATATAAGGAAAACAAAGAGATAAAAGAACAAAGAAGATGTTTGTACTGTCCTTGTTGTATAGGCTTTGTTTTCCTCCTGAGGGGGGTGTGTGAGGGGGTGAGGGACAGACAGAGATGGCCGGATCCAACGAGATGTTTGATCTTACTGTACACACGGTCCAGTGTTTTTTTTCCCCTAATTGCTCAGTCCACATATTAAATGAATTTGGGAAGTACAGTCCTTAAACAAGCTTGATTAAAGTCGCCGGCGATGATAAAAGCTCCGTCGGGGTGTGCAAGTTGCTGTTTATTGATAGCAGCGGGCAGGAAATTTTGCGCTATGCTAACTATGGCATCCGGTTGAACGTAAACAGCAAGCACAATGACCACAGTATAGATACTGTATAGTTCATGCCACAGTTGTATCCATCCATATATCGTGGACGTCACCGTTGTATTTATCCATTTACAGTGTAAGTCCCAGCCTTTGAGCACACCTTGAAGAGACGGAACGCAGAAATGGAAACCCATTTTTAGGAGCAAGGGCGAACAAGCACGTACTTCATTGATTTTGGTGAGTCGCATGAATGATATCGTCCTTTATTTGATGTTAAAAGTAAAATGATGACACAATGTCTATTTGTATGATGCATCAGTTGTGCTTGCCCCCCTGACCTGATTGCCTGCAAATGGCATGCAAACAGGTTTGGTGTTCGTGAGGTGATGAATCCTTTTGGGATCATCTGCAGTCTTTCCCACATTGTTTTTGAGCTCTTAGGCCATAGTCATGGACCACAGACTGAAGATGGCCTGTGAGAGCTCTAAATGTTTGAGCGTCTAAAAGAAAAAGCGGGTCAAAGGAGTGTTTTGACCAAAAACTATATTTCCCACAATGCCTGTCAACTACTATAACCACCAAGTGACAGCTTTGCGGCACTGGTTGGATCCTTTAACCATACCAGGGTGTGCCGTCTCCTGTGGTGTGTCTTGGGCAAGTACAGCCTGGTGGCACCCATCCCTCTCTGTAACCGCGGTGTACCTGTCCCACCTAAGATCCACATTCACGCTGGACTGGATGATGAGGTTTTTATTACAGTTGCTGCAAATGAATTCAGATTCAGATTTACTTTATTGTCATTCGTGTACACGTGTATACAGAACGAAATGTCGATACATCTGACCCGCACGGTTTCTTTGAACGTCAGCCGGGATAGATAAGATTAACCGTGTCTTCGTCAGAATTTTAGCGCAGTCACTGCCCAAAATATATCAAAGAGCTTTCTATTCAGTTTACATAAAATACATTTTAGAATGTCAACCATCACAATACATTTTTACATCCATTTTAACAAGATACTTTTAACAAGAGATCGTATAGTGTTTTTTTTCAACATATACAATGAATTCAACATATTTTTCTTTAGTCTGAATTTCAACCAACATCATCTTTTTTCTATATATGAGAAAATAGAAATAATAACAATAATGAGTATAAAAACGGGTACAATTTACCTGCAAATGAATGAGTCACAACACAACACGTGGTAAGCTTCTCTGCTGGCTTTGATCTCTCTAAGGGGGATTGGCATTTTAGCGCAACATGCAACGTCCGGACAAAACTAACATAAAAGGCGACAGAAACAAAACAAAAATAAATCCAAACAGCTTGACAACATCAATCACATTACTGTGCATGTTGAGAGATTTGTCTGCTGTGGTTTTAATGTTTAAAATTAACTTTTTTTGCGGAGCACCAAAATATCGCGTCTTACCGTTGGCAGCTCGTTGTAGACTGCCAAAAAAACCCACCTTCCTGTCGCAATGTCTAAAGCCAAACCAAACCTTACCCCATACCAGCAGGTGGCACTGTTGTACTCATCATTGCAGGACACTTATACAGAAACTATACAACATATTTCAGCAGGAATTTCAATAAAACAAAAGTTATTATTACACCCGTTATATCTCTAGGCTAACATATGTCTCAAACAGGGGACCTTCCACATTTGACATGAACGTGCAAAAACCACTGCACTACAGAACTATTTGTGGCACTACACAACAGTATTTCCATATCAATGCCAAAGAGTGAAGTTGTGAAATAAATGATCCTATAAATGTTATTGTGTAACACAGTGTTACCGCTAAATATAAGATTAATTTGTGTGCTTAAAATCCTTGAATATGCTTGAATTTTATGTTGTGTTTGCAAGGTCAGGAAAATGATCGAAATTTTGGGTGAAAATGCTTGAAACGCGGGTTCTGATTGGCTCCATGTCACTATTTCAACTCAGTCCCGTCAATCCCATGTTGTCAGTCCGTCTGCGAACCTCAGTGTATACTAGGCAAGCCTTTTTCGACCCTGACTCCCACCTGTCCTGTTGTCTGTCTTCGATTACGACCTGTTTTTGATCCCGACCACGTCTGCTCTCCCGTCCCGGCTTACGACCCGTTTCTGACCCCGGCCACGTTTTTGCTCTCCTGTACCCGGCTAACGACCCGTTTTTCCGTCCTTGACACCGCTAGCGAACGCCGGATCGTAAGCACAGCCCTTCCTCTTTCCTTTAATAAAACTTGTGAGAAACGTAACGCAATTGGGTCCTGTTTCCGTTCTGGTCCTGACATAAATAACTGTAAACATATCTTTCTTAGTACGTAAAACACATTCAAGTAGTAATCAAACATAAAAACACAGTAATAAGATGATAACTGGTACTACTGGTAACGTCTGGAATTTTCCCAACTTGGATATTCTCTGTAATGTTAGTCAAAGTATTTGAAAGATATATTGTATTTGAATTTCTTGTAGCACATTTGTAGAGGTATGTATGTATTTAATCTATATCATATATGTGTAGTGCCATTTTTTCAATACAACTGTTATGTTTGTAACTTGAATAATTAAGAACTGACAATTTATGTTAAATGAAGTAATTATGGGGCGGCAGTGGCTCAGGAGGTAGAGCGCTCGTCTTGGGATCAAGAGATCGCAGTTCGAATCCCGGCTCCTCCGTGTTACATGCCGAAGTGTCCTTGGGTAAGACACTGAACCCCTAATGCCCCCAATAAGCAGGTTAGCGCCTTACATGGCTGCATGGCCGCTATTGGGAAACGTGAAGCACACTGTAAAGCGCTTTGGGAAGTCTTGACTTGAAAAGCGCTAAATAAATGCAGATCATTTCATTTTTACATTTATTTTACATACATATCTCATTTAGTTAAATTCATAAGTTCCATCAGGCCTTTTGAGGACAACCAATAGATCAAGGTGGCCCTCTGTAAGAAATGAGTTCCCCCAAATGTGCTTAGCACATAAGGCCTTACCACTCTATACAATAATTGTGCTGTTTCTCCATTAGTACTCCCCCCTTACTGTTTTGAATCCATTTCAAAGTAAAAAAAAGCTCTCTGATTTTAGTTTTGGAATTGCTTTGGAGACATTTCATAATCTATCATGGTGTAATAATAAAGTTACATTACTGATGATGTGCATCTTTTACGTCGGGCGTACAAATTTCACAACGTCTCCACCCAGGTGGCCGAAAACTTTTTCAAGAAAAAAAAACCATCCTTCCTTTTTATTTATTTATTCATTTTTCCAAATCAAACGTTTGCTTTATTCCGATTTTGAAATCTTCGTTCGGTTTGGAAATTTCGGAATTTCGGTTCGTTAGGCCAGTGATTTTCAACCACTGTGCCGCGACACACTAGTGTGCCGTGAGAAATGAGCCAATGTCACTTTTTCAAATTGAAAAATTTATAAAACATTTATGAATCATTTTCTGCAAATATGATGTCATTGTCAAGTGCTGTGCTGTAAAAACAGGGGGTATTCTAAATTATATTGTAGTTAAACATACATTTTAGTGTCATTTTATAACATTTTGGGTTAGTGGTGTGCCGCAACATTTTTCCAATGTAAAAAAACTTGCCCTGGCTCAAAAAGGTTGAAAAACACTGCGTGAGGCAATTTGCACACTCTGCAGCCAATCAGAAGCCTGCATCGAATAACTTCGTGCTTTCCCGAGCGTTATAAGGTCGTGCATTTACATATCATTTTCCAAAGTAGGCGCACAGAGAACACAAGAAAAATGAAGAAGTGGTTAGGAATCAAGCCAAAACCTCAGCCCCAGAAGAAATATTCAAAAGAAGCTACCAAAATGGATGACGCTACAAAACGTATATTAGAAGCATCGTGGAAAGAGGAGTTCACGTGGCTTGTCACAAACGACGTAATGCAAACATGGGATGAATGAAGATGAGTCAATACAGGTACATACTGATGGCAGATGGAAAACAGCCATGTCATATCCATGCAATGAATGTTATAAGTAGATTGATAAAAAACGTAAATATAAAGTGTTGTTCTGTTATATATTCTGATGATCAATCCTTAATACTTTGCAACAATGTTTTTTTTGCGATTATCGTAAATTCCATACTATAGAGCGCACCTGATTATAAGCCGCACCCACCACATTTTAAGAGGAAAACCGATTTTGTACATACACAAGCCGCACCTGTATTTAAGCTGCATGCGCCCACATTTAAACATGTAACACAAACACAAAATTAACCCAAACCCCACTTCAAGTCCCGCGATTGAAACTAAATGTCCTTCATTAAAGTCCACAGTCCAAAAATCACAGCCGGCAAAATGAACGGAAAATGATACCGGTACTTAAGGTTTGATGCAGACCTGCATAGTCCAGGTCCCGTTTAGTGTAATCCAAGGAAAAAAGTGTATATTTCCAAAGGTAAGGGTGGGAAAAATATATCAGATGAACACATTTACTCACGCAACTCCTTTTTCTTGAACCAACTTTTTACCCCCTCTTCTTTTCTTGTCTGTCCCTCACCTTGAGCGGTCCCCACTTAAACACGGCACCCCGCGTTTGTTCCGCCCCTCCTTTTTAATTCACCCGTGCAAAACATATGAGAATAATTGTCTAAAATAAATACAAATAAATACATTACAAACATATACAGTTGCAAATCCATATTATACATGGGTTACACATATTTACAAAGAAAGACGATTCACCGAGAGAGTTTTCAAAGCTTTAATAATAATAATATAGCTTTGATAGGGCAGTTAATGGTAGCAACACTCGAGCGCCGCTAGCAGGAAAAATGACATAAATTGGCCGCATCACTGAATAAGCCGCAGGGTTGAAAGTTAGGGAAAAAAGTAGCGGCTTATAGTCCGGAATTTACGGTAGTTGGGAAAAATGGGGCAGGCGACTTTTCAGAGTTGTCTGCCCTGGTGTCCGCTAATTTTTTCTCACACGTTTCAGACACTGATACAATATGGGGTGCATTTAGGGATTTGAACTGAACTTTGAAAGCTCAATCCTTTAGGTTGTTTTCCTCCAGATTGACTCCGACGTACACCTAAGCCGTGTTTCGTTAAGTTTTCTGTGTGTTTTTTCTTTTATTGGTTCTTATCTGCTCCTGACACTCACTGCACCAGCCTCCCTGACAGCCTCCCCTCCCTGCCCCCTAACCTCCCTTAACGCCCCCACGCTGCTCGGAGTTTGACCAATGCTTACGGCCCGCTAGCACACAACAAACATATGGTATGACCACAGTGGGACTGCGTACAGTAATTAAGAGAGAAGAGGGGGCGGTCTTGGGACTCGGTGCCCCTCCTTTCTAAATACACCATTATTAAATCTTTCATTTAGACTTTACTGTTGCGTTTCTTTTTCTTTTTTTCTCTCAATAAGCCGAGGTCACGGTAACGGCAAGGATATCCATTCCCCGGACCGGGTGCCGTGATTGCCCCCGGGCAGGTCGATTGTTTGTTATGATGTCAGCCGGTACGTTTGGGGAGTACACAGAGGTAGCTCCAAACAAACAATCTCTTTCTCACAGACACGCGCACAATTTTCTCAACTCTACCCCATTTCGGTCTTTATCTAGCCTGTCCAGAAACGTCCGAGAAAAGTTAAAATGTGAGCTGCTGCGCCCAGTTCATCCATCCCCACCTGATTTCGATGTTACCGTTTTATTAAGATGCTGCCTACTGCATCAGCATCATTGTACGGCTTCAGATTTTATGTTAAAATGATGACTGTGTGGTTAAGGTTAAAAAGAAAAACCGTTTTACACAGTGACCTATTTGAGCGGACGAAGAAAAAAATTTCTTCACAGGCATGAAAAATAGAATCACTATTTACATTTTTTTTAACCAAATAATTATATTATCCCAAGAGTCAAGAAGAGATCTGCAGATTCAGGCCCCAGTTCTGTGGAATATTCTTCCCCCTGAGATTCAATCTGCAACCTCAGTGGAAATAATTAAATCTAAGCTTAAAAGACACTTCTATTCTAGAGCTTGTGAATGACCTCTATTTCATGGTGACAATATCTGTGTATTGCAACATCCGTTGCAGCCTGGTCATCCTGGAAGGGGGAGGACAATCGATCTTCTATCATAAAGGACACACAAAAGTCAAGTCATGTTTATTATTAAAGACGCCCTTACTCACAAGGAGTCTCAAATGCCTGTACAGACTACAGAATATTTTGACACTGTCCCCTGAACTAAAACCTACATAGGGGCAAGGAAAATCTCAAAAACCTCAACATGAGGAAAATGAAGAAAGCTTGAGAAGGGACCGCACATGGGGTCATCCCACTTCCAGGATGACCAGACTGCAATGAATGTTGCAATAACAAATAATACACAGATATTGTCAAGATAAAATATAGGTTATTCATATGCTATAGAATAGAAGTGTATTTTAAGCTTCGATTTATATATTTCCACTGAGGTTGCAGATCCAATCTCAGGGGGAAGAGCATTCCACAAGACCGGGGTCCGAATGGAGTACCCTCTCGAACCTGCCGATCTACAGTTAGGATAAAAATACAAAGAAATTCAGAGATTCTGTATCATTTATCTCATTAAGTGATGATGGATGCCAATTGTTTTCTACTGTCCGAATTCTCCTATCATGACATGACATTACATCATCACGTCGTCTCTTGACTTTCCCTCAATAAAAACAGGGGTATTCTAAATTATATTGTGGTTACAGGTCTCACCAATCACGGATTTTCTTTTACGAGCTATCAATTTAGCTCCGGCTAACCATTACTCCGTCAAGGAGCGCGAGAGGGGGGAGGAGACCGGGGATAAGCTGTGTGTTTGTGCATATGTGTGTGTCAGGGGGAGAGCGAGCGAGCGAGCGAGGAAGAGAAAGAGGGGGTTGGCTTTCGTGTGATGTGAATGGAATAGAATCGGCACAAGAGAGAGAGAGAGGGAGGAAGGAGGACAGCACACATCAACCTGCCTCTTGACTTCACCAACAGTAAAGAACCAACCAGGAAGTGTGCGTTATTCTTTGCTTTTTTTCTCCCTTTCTTTTATCGGGACGGAGGAAGAAAGCAGCAGACGGGAGGAACTAAGCACGGCCGAGGAGACGGATAGCTGAAAAATGCTGCCATGGGGGGCGAAGGGGAGGGAGCCGTCCGAGAGGAAGAGGATGAAACAAGAGCGGGAGGAGCGCCGCTGAAATGTCGGAGGTGAGAGCCGTCACGTCGGGTATCCGGCCGAGGGTCCGACGCCTCCTCGGGCCTCGTCCCTCGGCCGATCGCGTGGAGGCATGTTGGAGCCGAGACGGGCAAAATCATGCCGGCGCGTCGCCTCTTTTGTCTCTGTGTTAACCGTGAGCGCAGGCGCGTACCCCCGCCACCACCTCGTGTGTCATCACCGAGGGATTCGACCCGGTCGGGCACCTTTGTCGCATTTCATCACCCCCCGCCGCACCCCACCCCCCTCTTTTGTGAGGTGGAAAATAAAAAGCTGCGCATACCGCCAAGAAGTACCTTATTTCGAAGGAGCGCACGGGCCGAGATGTTCGTTAACGCTCGGCAAAAACCAGGCATCGGGGTGCCGTTTTCAAGGAGAACGAGGGACACTGGAGTCAGGTACATCCCCCGCCCCCTTCCGCACTCTAATTTGGGTTGCGTGTGAGAGCACGGAGATGCTGGAGGGAGAAAAGATGCGGGGATGGAAGACCTAGGATGCAGTCATAGAGACACAACAGCAGCAGCAGTCACTTACATAAGCCAGGCCACTCAAAGGACGGGACATTTCATCTCCATTGAGCCGCTCTACCACCAAACCTCTCCCTCCTCCCATCCCGCGACACGCTTTTCATTGTGGTCGATGTTTCGAACCGCAAAAGCATTTTTCAAGGGACCCGGGCAAAAGCGCGCGCTGATTTTGTGTCCAGACCTTAGTACCAACTCAAGTTTTTTAGCTCTTATTGATGCATTCCTTGGGTTCAACCTGAACGTCCATGATGACCATCTGTATTCTTCACTGCTTCCATTGTTTTATACACTCTTGACCAGGGGTGTCAAACTCATTTGAACTCGGGGGCCACACGATAGAACAAACATTCTGTCGGGGGCCGTATGAGTAGATTAAACAGACAGAAAAAGAGAGATAAATAAGAGAAAGAGGGAGGGAAAAGGAGAGAGGGCGAGACAAAGAAAGAAAAAGAGAGAGAGGGAGAAAGCATGAGAAACAAAAGACATAAAAAGTGGTGAGAGAGGGGGGAAAGAAAGGGAGAGGAAGAAAGAAATCCAAAAAGAAATAGAAAGACAGATGGAGAGAAAAGAAAAGAAAGCGCCAAGGGTAGGAAGAGAGAAAGAGTAACGAGAGAAAAAGAAATAAGGAAGTTAGAGCAAAAGAAGTTAAAAAGACACAGAGAGAGAAAGAGACAAAGAGCAACAAAGGAAGAGAAAAAGAGAGACAGAGAGTGAAAGAGACAGAGAGTGGGAGAAAAGGGGTGGAAAAGAGAGAGAGAGAAATAAATACAAGTACAGAATCCTTGTGAGAGGCACCTGGCTTTGGCAACATCAAGTTGACATATTTCAACCTGCAGCTCGTTTTTCTCTTGCGCTTCTTTGAGTGTTGTCTCGCGGCCGGATTCAATCCCTTAGCGGGCCTGATCTGGCCCGCAGGCCACCTGTTTGACACGTTTGCCCTTGACAATTGAATTTTTTTTCATCTTTAGATAGCCACTTTTATTCAAACTACTTAAAAGCACTGGGTTCCAAAATAATGGTCAATTGTGACTGAATCTTTTAAGTTGTCAGGACCAGAACAGAAACAGGACCCAATTGCGTTGCGTTTCTCACAGGTTTTATTAAAGGAAAGAGGAAGGGCTGCGCCCACCATCCGGTGTTCGCTAGGCGCAAGAAGCAAGTCACTCTCGTACTCGGATTGTGCTCTGAACGCGAAAGTGGATCTTTCGTGGCGAGCGATGGCGGTGTCAAGGGCGGAAAAACGGGTCGATAGCCGGGACAGGAGAGCAAATACGTGGTCGGGGTCGGAAACGGGTCGTAAGCCGAGACGGAAGAGCAGACCTGGTCGAGATCAAAAATGGGTCGTAAGTCGGGACAGCAGAGCAGACGTGGTCAGGATCAAAATCGTGTCGAAGCCGGGGAACAGACGGGAGCAAAAACGGGACAGGTAGGAGTCAGAGTCGAAAAAGGCTTGCCTTATAGTTTTAACTGAGGTTCGCAGACGGACTGACAACGGGGTACAGACAGGACTGGGTTCAAATTCTGACTGACTTTTTCCAAAACATATAGTTTGGGGAGATTTATATTAGATAGATAGAAGGATAGATACTTTATTCATCCCCGTAGGGAAATTCACACTTCTAGCAGTATCCTTGTGTTGAAAATAAAACAATAGTATCGTAAAAGGAATGTAATACTTAAATACCCAATGTAACGTGTTGATATAGAGTATTTAGATAGTGCTACATAAAATACACACTGTAATAAAGATAGGTAATATGCAATGTGGGTTTAATGTGGGCTTTTACTCCCCCGGGTGGAGTTAAAGAGCCTGAAGAAATGATCTCCTCAGTCTGTCCGTGGAACAAGACTGTGACAGCAGTCTGTCGCTGAAGCTGCTCTTCTGTTAGGAGATGATGCTGTGTAGTGGATGTGATGAATTGTCCATGATTGACCGTAGCTTTTTCAGTGCCCGTCTCTCAGCTACTGTTGTCAGGCTGTCCAGCTCTGTGCCCACAACAGAGCTCGCTTTCCTCGCCAGTTTATTAAGACGAGAGGCATCCTTCTTCTTAGCGCTGCCTCCCCAACACGCTGCCGCATAGAAGAAGGGCGCTTGCTACAACAGTCTCATAGAATATTTTTAGGAGCTTTTTGCAGATTTTGAAGGACGCCAGCCTTCTGAGAAAGTAAAGTCGGCTTTGACCTTTCCTTTTCTGCATTAAGATTCACATTCTCCAAAAGTTTTGCAAGTGAAGACAATTAGATTTTTTTTTTTCAAAACTTTTAAACAAAAGTAAAATAAAATCACATTCCAAACAAAATCAAAGGACAACAGGCAAAATAACAGTTCATCAACAATTTTGGGGTTGAAATTGGATCATTTTAATGATTTATTTGCAATTATTATAGTAGTTGTAAAAAATGATAATTCGAGTTCAGTGTAATGACCAGAATGGAATCAGGACCCAAATGTGTAGCGTTAACCACAGGTTTATTGAATAAAAAGAAGAAGGACAGCGCCCACGATCTGGTGCTCGCTGGATGCGGGAAGCAAGTCACCCTCGCAATCGGATGATCTGAATATGGAAGTGGATCTTCTGTTGCGGGAGATGGCGGTGTCAAGGACAGAAAAACAGGTCGAGAGCCGGGATAGGAGAGCATAAACGTGGTCGGGATAGAAAGCGGGTCGTAAGCCGGGACGGGAGAGCAAAAGTGGTTGGGATTAAAAATAGGTCGTAATTGCAGACAAACAGGGAGATCAGGAACGGACAGGTGGTAAAGCGGGTTAAAAAACGGGACAGGTAGGAGTCAGGGTAAAAAAATGCTTGCCTTGTAACAACAGAGGTTCGCTGACGGACTGACAACAGGCGAGTGAAAGGACTGGGCTAAAAAGGGACAGGGAACCAATCAGATTGCCCGCAGAGGCTGGCGCCAAATGAGCAGGCACGGGTGATCCAAATCTGTAATAATGACATACAGGTAAAGTTCTACCTCTATATGAAGGGGATACACTGAACGACTACTGTAGTTATGTAATTCATTATAATACCAATGAGGTTTTATTAAAAAACAATTTACTGTATTGACGTATTGGCTTAAATCAGAGTCAATCATACTACAAAATACGGATCAAATCAAATGGACCGTGTATCAAAAGAGTCTAATAAGGTAATTATTATGAATAATAAACTTGAATTGCAAATGAGAAACGTTTTAAACTATATTATGATTAATTGGAATCAATTTTGGATTTATTAAAAAAGAATAAAAAAATAAATAATGTCAGTTTTGGGACACGTTGCAGGCCATCCAAACAAATTGGCCACTTCCTTTAAAGTAATCGGACTCTTAGCCGGAATTTGATTTGAGGGATTCTATTCGTCAAGTATAATTTGAGGTTTTGCCTACAATCCTCACCCTCCATTAATACATTCTCTCTGCAAAAATTGCTGCGCTGAACATCTATGATGATGCTTTGTAACAGAAACCTGGACGAAAAGTGACTCACACTCCGGGGGATATAAACAGCTCCAATCGTTCAATCTATTATCGCTGTAACTACAAAAACTGTAGTAATCGTTTACAGACATTAATGAGCAGTGTTGCTAATGGAAGGGAAAATTCAAAACATCTTTGTGTGTAATTGGCCATTTATTTTGCTATTTTTAAAAACAAACAAGCGACTCGTTAATAACTTTGAGCATGATGCAGTTTGACACCTCCCTCAACACCTTTTAGGTTTAATGGTAAGCTAAAGACCGGTAACAACTGGAAGCAGTATATTCAATCTGATGAAATGCCTACTCGCCTCGGTATTTTTGGAAAAGGGCTGCTAGAGAAGCCTATTGTCTTCAGTCACAAAGTCGCCCTCCATATTGTGCTGCATAACATAGATCAGCTCATGAGCCTGCGCTGTGGCAGAAATTCTCATTGTTCCAGTTGCCATTACGCAGGAGAAGTGCACTCAAGGCCGTTCGGAGCCATTGAAAGTCAGCACATCAGCACCTGCAAATAGCTGCAAATCTAAAGGCCGCAAAACATCCGGCTCAGAGACCAGTGTTCTGGTTTGCCGGCGTCCCTGCGTCCTAGACGCATCATTTTTGCTGGGGACGCATAGCGTCAAATCAACGTGCGTCTCCGGAACGCAACTTTTTGGACACCAAATTGTCATTATTACCCGATTACATTTTTTTGTAAACTAAGATTTACCGCACTCCAAACTTTTCGTCAGGCAGATCCGGCAGATGTTGTTTTGGTCTCGCGGTTCGAGTTTTCGTCTACACGCCGTTCTCGAGTTGTGAAGTGAAAAGTCCGTCTCTTTTTAGAGAACCGGCTTTTTCGGCTCAACTCATTCAAGAGAGCCGGCTCTCCAACGGCTCACTTGCTTTGATGCATTATATTACGAATGATGATGTTGTATAAAGAAGTTGAGAAAAAAAGGAAGTATAAAAGGAGAAAATGAAAAAAAGACAGGTTTGTGGTTATCCCTTGAATCGGTATATTACCAACAATAATTTGATGCAGACAATGAATGAATAATTTGATGATTAAAACTGAATGAATATATAGATTTTATTATATTTTTTGTCACCGATTTACAATTTCAACCTCGATAACACAAAATTTTGGGGACCCATAGATCTCTGTTGGGACCCATAGATTTTGAGCATGGGAGTCCCCGGGACCCATCACTTTTCACAGGTAAAATGAACACTGAGAGACCCATGTAGAAATGCTTTTTTTCTGCTAAAAATAATAGATTAGGATGCAGCGGCCCGATATCAAATTTCCAACTTTTGAATAAAGAACATTTTTTAAAATCCCTATTATTCAACGGTGTTGCAGCTAGCCAATATTTTTACCAATCAATTATCCATTAAAATGATATTATAAAATTTAAATACAGGAGACAACCCACTCTAATGAGCAACCAACTGGATGTTGTTTGTAGTATATAAACAATTTGCTGACATGATTACCGATGTGCTGCACCTGTGCCCGCTCCTTTGGCGCCAACTGCCTCGGACTCTGATTGGCTCCCTGTCCCTATTTAAACCCATTCCTTTCTGTCACCTGTTGTCAGTCCGTCTGCGAACCTCAGTGAATACTAGGCAAGCTTTTTTGACCCTGACTCCCACCTGTCCCGTTTTTGCTCCCGTCTGTCTCCGGCTACGACCCGTGTTGATCTCGACCACGTCTGCTCTCCCGTCCCGATTTACGACCCGTTTTCGATCCCGACCACGTCTGCTCTCCCGTCCCGGCTTACGACTCGTTTCTGACCCGACCACGTTTTTGATCTCCAGTCCCGGCTATCGACCTGTTTTTCTGTCCCCGACACTGCCATCACTCGCCACGGAAGATCCGTTTCCGCGTTCAGAGCGACCGGCTTCCGCGCCTAGCGAACACCGGATCGTGGGCGTAGTCCTTCCTCTTTCCTTTATTAAAACTTGTGAGAAACGTAATGCTATTGGGTCCTGTTTCCGTTCTGGTCCTGACAGACAAATCCGCATCTGCAACTATAGTCTCCAATACTAGTGTATATTTTTATTTAAACTTCTTTTTTTTAAATAAGAATCATGATTATATACAAAAAAATATAATTCTGAGGAATTATTTAGCACATGGTGGATGATTTTGCTCATTGCCTCAGATTTATTTTTAAAAGCATTCGATTTGGCAGTGTTTTTTGTTTTTGTTTGTTTGTTGTATGTATGTATATACCAGAGCCATATCCCCCCAGTGTGAGATGACCAGTCAAAAACACTCACCTTTTTCTCTTTCTGGGGGGATTGATACAGAGGAGGGGATTCCCAGCCCCCTTTCTCAACCCAACCGATGTGTCGCAACACCTGTTGTTGGGAGTCATTAGGTCACCATGTCTGCTCATTTGAATTTGATTTTTTTTCCCTTATTTTCATGCAAGTAAAAAAAGTTTGAAATATATTGAAGAAGGAAAATACCATGTAAAGCAAGAAAAAGAATTCCGTGATGGGTTAAGTTATCTTTATCCAGTGGAGCAGCTACTAACGGTAGGACTTGTGTTGACAAAGGTATCTGAAAATGCTCGGTGCCCTTTTCGGCCAATGTTCCCCTTAATGCTATTAAAAGTCCAGCCCACAAATTACACGAAAGCTAAAAAATATTGATTAAATGAATTTATCACCTATAATGTACAGTGCCTAGTGAAAGTGCTGGCCCCCAATAACTTTTTGTCATATCGCCACATTTCAGGCATCAACCTTAAAGCTAAAAAACTACAAATAATTTCAAATATCAACAACATGTGGGACAAAATCATGAAGTGGAACCAAATTATTTCAACATATTTGTTGTAATTAAGACAGAAAAATAACTGAGAAGTAGGTGTTGCAAAAATATTGGCCCCCTGTTCTCTCAGCTCAGCCAACTGACTCCAGAAGTTCTTCTGGATGATCCAACATTGATCTAAATGACCAACAGTGACAAACAGAGTGAAATGCACATGCTCTTTGATGGGCTCCAAGGTCTGTGACACATTAGAAGTATGAAGACCAAAGAACACACTACAAAGGTCTGGGACAAAGTTTTAGAAAAAGTATTTCTGTTTGAAGGCAGCACGGCAGCGCAGTGGTTAGCGCGTGTGCGGCACAGTTCTAAGGTCTTGGGAACCTCCTGTGTGGGTTCAAATCCAGCTACCGGACTTACTGTGCGGAGTTTGTATGTTCTCCCCGTGCTTGCGTGGGTTTCCTCCGGGCACTCCGGTTTCCTCCCACATTTCAAAGACATGTATTTCAGGTGGATTGGCCAGTCCAAATTGTCCCTAGTTGTATGTCCCTGTGTGCCCTGTGATTGGCTGGCAACCAGTTCAGGGTGTCACCTGCCCACTGCTTGATGATTGCTGGAATGGGCTCCAGCACCCCCGCGACCCTACTGAGGATAAGCGGTGCAGCTAATGAGATGAGATGAGATGAGGTTTGAAGAAGTGCAAAACTTATAGAGGAGACTTTCCCAAAAAGACTTGTGACTGCGATTGCAGCAAAAGGAGGTTGTACAAATTATTAACTCAAAGATGGCTTATATTTTTGAACGCTTACTTTTAAAAAAAAAATATTTGTTAGCACATATTATTTTCATGATTGTGTCTTACATGTTGTTGATTCCTAGAAAATCCAATTTTTTTAAATCTATAAGTTTTTTAAAAGTTCTCGGGTACCAATACTTTTGCAAGGCATTGTATGCAAAAAAGGTGTATCACCCAGGCCTACCTCTCTCCAAAAAATAATTTAATTTAGCAGAAGGAGCAGCTTTCTTCTGCTCCACTAAACAGGCATTCTAAAGAAGGCACATCTTTATGCCTTCAAATTTGATCCCTCATGATTTGGAGCTTTCATTTGCAGCAAAAACGGTGATAATAAAAGCGCATCTGTCGCCACATTCCTGTCAACACTTGTATGGCAAAAACAAGCAGCGAAAGTCAACACAAGAGCTAAGAATTGAGTCCCCTCAAATAATGACGGAAATTTGAGCCTTCTCCTGTCAAGTTCAGAACAATCATCCCCAGGTCTCCAAGTTTGCCGGACTCAAAATCAAAACAACTTTTACGGTTGTCAGTCGCGAGTCAACAAATTGATTTCCTCACACAAAAGAGCGCTTCTCGCAGCTGTGTAAAGAAAGTGCTCAAAATCAGCAAAAGATCTTCATAGGCGCCGCTGCCAGCGGCAGCCTTTCCAGCAGCTCCGTGTTATTTCGCTCTTTTTGCGATTTGTTTTAAGTGTCTGCTTCTATCTTCGCTGTTTTTTGTCCCGTTTGACAACTACCGTATTTTCCGCACTATAAGGCACACCGGGTTATTGGGCGCACCCCCAAAAAATAGTTTTTGGTCCTATATTTTCCATACATAAGGCGCACCGGATTATAAGGCGCTACAATGGGAACGTGGACAAAACAGTCAGATAGTTCAGTCCAACTTCTTACCCCCTTAACATTCCCAAAGCTTGCAAAGAAGCAAATACGTGTCGTAGACATGTGCGGATGCGGTGTCCGTACGATGTCACCAAACAAACATTTCTTAGTTTCCATTTTATTTTTTGCTGGCAACTGTAAGAAGAAAGTAAGAATTTGATTGTGCAGGGAAACAGGGTTCTTTACTGTGCATATGACAATAAACACTTTGAATTGAATTGAGTTTAAAAATAGACTCATCACAGAAACATCAAGATCGTTCTAAAACAAGATACCGGGAATATATAAATCCGCATAGTTCACCTAAGTTCTCTTGCAGCCTTCACGTTCATTAATGATACTTCTTACAACTGTGATTGTAGTAAATACAGGAGAGTAAAATATTTACAAATACAGAATAGTAAAAAAAATGTTTTCTCTATGCCGTAGTGCAACATAACGTGCGATTCGCATTCATGTTTTTCGGCCAATTGCAGGCTTTGTTTTGCCCCTTTAGCCTATGCGAGCCTGTAAATGATCAAAAGGATCCGCCCCCTTTACCTCCGAATAACTTTAGCCAATAGTGACTGATTCAAATGATGATTGACACATTGGTTAGGAAATGAAACGCCGGTATATAAATCCCAGCATAGACCGCGGACGACTTCGCCTTCGGGGGAAAATCGAGTCGGCGGCTGCTTGCTTTAGTTGAAAGACTTTGCGACTTAATATTGATCCAGATATAAGGCGCACTGTATTATAAGGCGCATGGTCAGCTTTTGAAAAAAATAAAGGCTTTTAGGTGCGCCTTATAGTGCGGAAAATACGGTACACTTTGGATGACTTTCTATCCTATGGTTATGGCTTTTAGCGCACAAAAATGTGTTTATTCGAGGAATCTACTCCTTGCCCTGAAGAATTCTCGTGCCGGCGTGAAGAAGGGGCCCTATCGTGGATGCAGAGCCGGAGCTAAGGCTAAGCGGCTAGCGGCGTTATAAGCCTTCGGTATCGTCCGTAATCATGGTACCAAATGAGACCGACGAACTGGCTGTGCTGGTGAAAAACATCAAGCGTACAGGGAGTGCAGTTTGCTGTGTTTTACGGAAGCGTGGCTCACGTCTAGCATCCCGGACGCTAACATGGAGCTACCCGGCTTCAGCGGTGTTAGGGCAGACAGAGACACAAAAGCCTGCGGAAAGCGGAGAGGAGGTGGACTGGCTATCTACGTGAACACGAGGCGGTGTAACCCTGGGCCCAAAGATTTCCACCTGCCGCAGGGACGTCGAACTTTTGGCCTAGCGTGTGACGTCATCCACTCCGCTGTTGTTAAACGACAACACAGCACCACGAGGCCATCCTGTTAATATGTTAATAAACAACAAAAAGATACTGCTGGAAGGGTGAATTTCCCTACTGGGATGAATCAAGTATCTATCTAAAAGAAGCGAATTATCTCCCTTCGAACAGATAAAGTTATATTCACACTGGCGCAGAGAGGGCCAGCTGCTCTTCCTGTCACCACGAGGGCAACCTACTACATCCACGGACACTTTCATAACACACGTCACGCCATGTCGAACCCAGCTTCCCGGAACACACACGCAGCCTGTCACTGAGCGTATTCGGAATTTTGCAGGAAGCCGCGCACTCTGCCGGCGTGCTTTTTGGATGTCGTGGCAAATACGTATCAAAACACAAAACCGGCGTGCTTTCCGACCAACAGAAGGGCACGACGCAAACAATAGCTTTTTGTACTCTGCAACGCTTTCAGCACGGACTTCTGTTTTTTTTTTTTTAAAACAAGAGGAACTTGGTTATTTATATCCACGGTAGCATAAAAAGAACTTCTTTTTTCTACCTTGTTTCCTGCTATGTTAACTGATGAAAAGTAGTTAGATTATGCTGCTAAAAATAAGAATTTATGGACTTGAATTGTACTCGCTTAAGACCAGATATTGGTGGAAATGTGGTTGTGAGTGCTTGAAATGTCAAGAACCAACACAGGATCAGGACCCAAACGCGTGACGTTACTCACACAAGCCTTTTATTTTACAGGAAATGGGAGGTCATGCATGTTAGGCAGCAGTCTGGCGTGAAATGATAGGAAGCCAGAGGCCGACGAGATTGGTACCAATTGCCTGAGTTGATATAAGACAGATGGGGTCAGTACCGGACAGGACGGGACAGACAAGATAGATAATGAATCGGGATTTCAAAAATAAACACGACAAACTATACGGGAACGAAAACTGGAGAAAATAATAAACAGGACAAAAATAGACGGAAACAAAATTGGATACCGAAATTTAACAGGACAAAATAAACGGGAACAATACGGACAGGAAATGCCAACAGGAACAGGACCGAGTCAAAACCCACGTCTTGCAGGCCAGAAGTTCGTTGATGGACTGACAAAGGAAAAACGAGAGCACTGAGCTTGAATCTTTTCTTCCGGCGCCGTCACGAATGGCAGCCACTCCAGCAGCTCCCGTGTTATTTTCGATTGTTCTCGATTGTTCTCAGCTCAGGGATGCTGCTGGAAATGTGAATTTCCCTTCGGGGATGAACAAAGTATCTATCTATCTATCTATCTATCTATCTATCTATCTATCTATCTATCTATCTATCTATCTATCTATCTATCTATCTAAATAGACAGAAAGCCAATCTGTCAATGAGCCGCAGCTGGTGCCACACGAGCGGGGCCAATTGGGCGCCATGGCAACCGTGACATGAAATCCTTGAAAAGTCTTGAACTTTAATGTTGTGGTTTCAAGGATTAAAAAGTTCTCGAATTTTGGGTGAAGTTCTTGTAAATGTTTGAAATTGTTCCCACTTTTATCCGTAAGTCTGCTTAAAAATGACGGCAACACTATTTTCTGGGGACTTCGCTTTGCCATAGCATTTGTTCTTCCCTTGTTGCACCCAATGGGGTTTCTTGCAAGCATTACATATCAATTATGAATATTTATTATGGGCTATGCAAAAAGATTATGCTGGCGGTTTCCGGTGGCAAATTGTAAAGGGACAAACTTCCTGCAACTGTAAATTTAAGCGAAATATTGGTGCCATTTTTGCCCAACACGCATATTGGGAGAGATTTGTCTCTAAATCAATCATGTTTGCAATTTACTCAAGATCTAAAACTATATGAATTGCGCACGCAAGATTAAAAACCAAATATGTAAATGAAGGTATCTGCAAAATACATAATTCACACCAGATTTCTACTTTTAATTGTCACGGTCGCCATGACGACCAGTATGCCACGCCCCCGAACTCAAGCTGAAGCAGATCAGCTGATTGCTGTTCTGCAATTTAAGGCTGGATTTTGGGTTTGGCGGGTGCTGGTTCATTACTCATTATTCACAATCCCGTTCTGTTATGCCTTGTCCTGTTTTAGTCTGTTATGCCTTGTCCTGTTGAGTTCGTGCCGGAGGAACTCTGTATTGTTCTGTTTTGCCCCGGAGTATTGGGCGACTTTTATTTTATTAAATAAAACCTATGGATCGTCAACGCATTTGAGTTCTCCCTTCATGCCTCCTGCCTACGTTCTGGTCCGGTCCCCTTCCACGCCACCACGCACGCTTTGTGACAGAATGAACCAGCCAACAAAGAGAACTCAGCGAACGATCCCAGCGCGACTTGGGGAGAGCTGGAGAGCGCAGTTCGGCAGGCGCCTACTGAGTTGGCCTTCCCTGCTCGTTCGAACCACGGCCCCGCCCGTCGTGGCCCTTGCTGTGCCTCGAATCGACTCCCGGGAGGAATTGACGCCTGCCTGTTCGACTCTCATGCCTGCCTGCCCGACTCCCGTGCCGATTGCCTGCTATTCCGTCTCCCCTGCGTGCCAGCCCGACTCCGACTCCCAAGCCTGCCTGTTCGACTCCCAAGCCTGCCTGTTCGACTCCCATGCCTGCCTGTTCGACTCCCATGCCTGCCTGTTCGACTCCCATGCCTGCCTGTTCGACTCCCATGCCTGCCTGTTCGACTCCCATGCCTGCCTGTTCGACTCCCATGCCTGCCTGTTCGACTCCCATGCCTGCCTGTTCGACTCCCATGCCTGCCTGTTCGACTCCCATGCCTGCCTTGAGTCTCCCTGTACTGATTTTGTTCAGTCTTTCCTGTCCTGTCTTGTCTGTTCTGAATCTGTTCCCCCTGAGTCTGACTCTTCTGAATCTGATCCCCCCTGAGTCTGACTCTTCTGAATCTGATCCCCCCTGAGTCTGACTCTTCTGAATCTGATCCCCCCTGAGTCTGACTCTTCTGAATCTGATCCCCCCTGAGTCTGACTCTTCTGAATCTGATCCCCCCTGAGTCTGACTCTTCTGAATCTGATCCCCCCTGAGTCTGACTCTTCTGAATCTGATAACCCCCTGAGTGCGACTCTTCTGAATCTGATAACCCCCTGAGTGCGACTCTTCTGCATCGGCCTGACCTGAGTGCGACTCTTCTGCATCGGCCTGACCTGAGTGCGACTCTTCTGCATCGGCCTGACCTGAGTGCGACTCTTCTGCATCGGCCTGACCTGAGTGCGACTCTTCTGCATCGGCCTGACCTGAGTGCGACTCTTCTGCATCGGCCTGACCTGAGTGCGACTCTTCTGCATCGGCCTGTCCTGAGTGCGACTCTTCTGCATCGGCCTGTCCTGAGTGCGACTCTTCTGCATCGGCCTGTCCTGAGTGCGACTCTTCTGCATCGGCCTGTCCTGTTTATCTGTCCTGTTTTTGCCTGTCCTGTTTATCTGTCCTGTTCTTGCCTGTCCTGTTTATCTGTCCTGTTCTCGTCGGTTCTGTCTGTCATTCCCTGTCCAGTTGGCCACCAGACCCCCCCTGCCGAGCGCCGATTCCGATCCGCCCGACGCAGATGGCGCCTGCCTCTCCCCGTTCCTGCGTGTTCGGAGGAGGGAGCAGGGTTGCCCCAATCGCGATCGTCAACATTCCGGGGCGCGAGGTAGTAATTTTTTCTTTTTTGGGACCTCGGGAGCTGTCCCTTAAGAGGGGGGCTCTGTCACGGTCGCCATGACGACCAGTATGCCACGCCCCCGAACTCAAGCTGAAGCAGATCAGCTGATTGCTGTTCTGCAATTTAAGGCTGGATTTTGGGTTTGGCGGGTGCTGGTTCATTACTCATTATTCACAATCCCGTTCTGTTATGCCTTGTCCTGTTTTAGTCTGTTATGCCTTGTCCTGTTGAGTTCGTGCCGGAGGAACTCTGTATTGTTCTGTTTTGCCCCGGAGTATTGGGCGACTTTTATTTTATTAAATAAAACCTATGGATCGTCAACGCATTTGAGTTCTCCCTTCATGCCTCCTGCCTACGTTCTGGTCCGGTCCCCTTCCACGCCACCACGCACGCTTTGTGACATTAATGGTACTGTAGAAATTGGAAAATTGCCTTTGAAAGTTTTTTAAAAAAGTGCTGGAATTTGGCCATGAAAAAGGTGTATGAACCCAAAAATGCACAAAAGAATAAAAAAAACTCATGATGTCATCTCCTTTGAAAAAAAAGACAGAAATGAAACTGCCCCAGACATGACTGAGACAAAGTGGGAGCGCGGCGGTTTAAGGACGTATTGCAACTGACAAATTACGTATGACTCGATGAGAAAGAGGAACGATTCGATACAGTTCAGCTCAGTGGGTTTACGATTGTATTCGATTGTCATGACCAGAACGGAGATAGGACCCACTTGTGTTGCGTTTCTCATAAGTTTTATTAGTTGAAAGAGAAAGAGTTGCGCCCACGCAGGAAGCAGGTCGATTTCGGAACAGAAAACGGATCAGTAGCCGGGACAGGAGAGCAAGAAACGTGGTCGGGGTCGGAAGCGAGTCGTAAGCGAGGAAAGAAGACTATACATTGGTCTGGGACAAAAAGAGGTCGAAAGCCGGGACGGGAGAGTAGACGTAGAACTCGACAGAAGCTCAGCCTCATAGATGCAGTCCCATATAATGAACCGGGAGTTCTGAGCCGGTTGAAGGCTAAATCTTCACAAGACATGCGAAGACGAAAAAGAACAAGACGCCGTCATTGACACTTTGAAACGGGAGGCATGGCAGTGGCTTGTGGGGCCATGGTGAACGTGAAGATAGGAGCAGCGTGGAGGTTTCGGAGCGAAGAGCGCATCCTGTATGAAGTAGTCCTTGCGGTTGACGCCACTGCTCCGGGTGATTGCAATGACAACGAAGAACATAAATTGAGCGGCAGCGGCGTTTTGTTGGAGCGAGCGGACGTAGATGGCGACGAGCCCTGCGTCCTGACCCTGAGCTGCGTTCCCTCCGGCCAGGCCGCCATCTCTAGCCTGACATTGATCAGCGAGGCCCGGACTATGGAGGTCTACCTGCCCACCGGGGAATACTGCGGAACGGGGCGGGGACAGAAGCAAGAACATGCCCTGGTCAATGACAGGGGACCATTCTACAGGAAGCAGCTGTGCCTGGACGACGCATCTTTGTCATGTGACGTGAAGCTACTCTCCCTGGCGGGTCGCAGCAGCGTGTTTTTGTGCGGCTTAATGGTGGCGCTTCGTCCCCTTCGACCCGGCCCGCCTCAAGAAGGATGCACTTCCGTTGGTGCCATCGACATGGGCCAGGTCCACAGTCTGCTGGAGGAGATGGGTGGCAGGCTCTCGCCAGGGGCTCAGAATCTCATGGACATGGTTGTTCTCCAGCAGAAGAACCAGAGCAGTTTCCTGCCCCTCCTGATGAACAAGGGCCTTTTGTCCGCTTTTGCCCCGCCACCGAGTTCGGAGACAGCCACCACTGTCGCACAGCATTCTGTGGACTCGGCCCGGCCTGTCCTCGGAACCGCACCAAATGGCCTTGCACCAAATGGCCGGCTAGCTGAAATAATAGGGCGATTCGTCTCGGGCAAGCAGGAAGGCGAGGTTCTCTGTCAGGATCTTTTTACTCAGCTCACTCAACTTCAAGTGAACGAGAACAACCAGAACATGCACAGGGCGGCGGAAACGTCATTGGAGCGCCGCTTAGAGGAAATGGAGCGCCATTTGAAGGAGCACGTGGACCGTCGCCTCAACGCACTGGAGCACAAACTGGACCAGGTGCTTTTTGCTGTCATCCAGCAGGGGGCACCTAACGCCCCACCTCCCAAAGCCGAAGACCAGGAGTCCTAGCGTCCCGCAGAGACGACGCCAAACTTTTGCACTAACTCTAGTAACAATATGAAACTCATTACCTTGACTTACTAGACATTTTTCGATTGCAGCAAGCAGGGAATGCTTGAGTACGAAATGAGCACTCCTTTATAGAGATAACTTGCATATTAGAGGTAGGACCGGGCTTAAAAAATTAAAGCCTGCACCGAGCCTGCTGGTTTTATAGCCTGATCCAGCCCGAGCCCGACCAATTAACTTAATTTGAGGGCCCAAGCCCGAAGCAAACGCAAATTTCATATTCGATTTGTGAATGCGTGGTAGGAGTTCGGAGGATTTTAGCCGATTGTTTAAATTTAGGGTTGGTTTTGAGCTAGGCTCGGGCTTAGAATTTTACCTCCTATGCATATGCACATCAATTATGCATATTGACAACGGGGAAAACATTGATCACCAGGCATGCCTACAGTAACCATTTGTACTCAGTGTTGGGAATAACGTGTTACAAAGGAACGTGTTCCTGCAACACAATTAATATTCTTGGTATCGAGTACTGTAACGCGTTATCAACAAAATGTTGTAACTCTACTGTCATTACTACATGGTGCGTCACTCCCCTATTTCATAAATACAAATCATTAAGGTATAGGGTCCTTCTTGTTGATGGGTACTTTTTCTTCATTTACGTTGTCACATACATCCCTCGGTAGAGTAGGGCAACTCCAGGAGAGTATATTGATCAACGAAAATACCTTCAAGATACAATTTAGTACAGGGGTACGAAAATACCTTCAAGATACAATTCAGTACAGGGGTCACCATCTCATTCACAGGTTACAAAACAAGAACCTTACCCCCTTGTCAGTAAATTTCACTTTTTTTTTAAATTTTGCGGAATTTTTCATTCCAATTTACAACTCAATTATACTTACAATACAAAAAAAACTCACCCATTGTCAGATAATGTTGCTCATCATTTTTCTCATTTTATATTTCTAATAGTCTGTAGTTTGCAATAATCTGTGGTCTGTGCAGCCCTTTGAGACTCCTTGTGAATAAGGGCTATATAAATAAACATGACTTGACTTGACTTGACAGGACTAAAAACGGGTTGAAGCAGGGGGACAGACGGGACCAAAAAAACAGGTGGGAGTCAGGGTTGGAAAAGACTTGCCTAGTGTTAACTGAGTAACTGAGGTCGGCAGACGGACTGACCACAGGTGACAGAAAGGAGTGGGTTTAAATAGGGACAGGGAGCCAATCAGAGTCCGAGGCAGTTGGCGCATCACATTGGTAATCATGACATGGATAAGGTATGACTGTTCGTGCATGATACTGTTGCCCGTCTTATTGTAATTTCTCTTATTTACTATATGTGAACAAATTTGCCTTTGCATTCCAAGTTACATTACTCCAATAAAGGACAATTTTTTACATATCTATATATTGTTGATAGTGGGCCAATTTGATTTAACGTATTTACATCTTTCAAATTAAAAACCTTCATTTCATTTTGTAGCAAACTACACAAATAAAGCTACGGTCTCTCGAATAGACAGCAGGCGGCCGGTGAGCTAAACTGTTCACAAAATCTGGCACGACGCATTTATATTTCTCCATCCATCTGTTTGTTAGTCAGCAGGTTACTTCCTGGTTCACGGAGGAAAGTAGCAGGCAGAACGTACCAATACGTTTGGGTCCTCCCACTGTTAGGATAATGACTCAAAAGATATATATAACAAGTGCGAACGGAAGATCTTCTTCCACCACATCTGACACTAGGACTGCAGCAAACGACTGTTTTAAAAGACAACTCATGGGTAATTTATTCTATAGATGAGTTGGATAATCTAAAAAAATGATTTCAATTAGCTCCGTTAATTACGAAAAAGGAAATTTGAAATGTACATTTTTAAAAGGTATTCTAATGAATTCATTCTAATTTAGGCACTGATTTGGCCCATTCTGTGTCACAAATGTCTATTATTTTTCTAAACAAAGGAAAATTCCTGGGGTTGAATATTGTCATTTTTAAAAGAGACCACAAAAATGTATTTGTTTAAATATCACCTTTGGATTCTCATACCTAAAGCGGTTGGTGTGCAATATTTAGTGCCTTGCAGTCCTCATCTCATCTCATCTCATCAGCCGTACCGCTTATCCTCATTAGGGTCGCGGCGGGGCTGGAGCCCATCCCAGCCATCTCCGGGCAGTGGGCAGGGGACACCCTGAACTGGTTGCCAGCCAATCGCAGGGCACACAGGGACAGACAACTCATTCGCTCATTCACACCTAGGGACAATTTGGACCGGCCAATTCACCTGAAATGCATGTTTTTGGAACGTGGGAGGAAACCGGAGTGCCCGGAGGAAACCCACGCAAGCACGGGGAGAACATACAAACTCCGCACAGGAAGTCTGGAGCTGGATTTGAACCCACGACAGGTTCCCATGACATGAACTGTGCCGCACAAGCGCTAACCACTGCGCCGCCATGCTGCCTGCCTTGCAGTCCTTTATTCAGTTAAAAAAAAACAGATTTACTTCGGTTTTGGAGAGAACGTCGTTGGGCGTCGGCCAAAATATACGCAGAGAGGAGATATGGCAAAAAGGGAACGCTCTTTATTTAGCTCAGGAGGTAGAGCGCTCGTCTTGGGATCAAGGTCGCAGGTTCAATTCCCGGCTCCTCCTTGTTATATGTCGAAGTGTCCTTGGGCAAGTAGGCGCCTTGCATGGCTGACTCCCTATTGGTGTGTGAGTGTGTGTGTGAATGGGTAAGTGTGAAGCAATTGTAAAGCGCTTTGGGAGGTCTTCATTGACTTGTAAAGCGCTATATAAATGCAGACCATTTACACTTACACTTGAATAATGGGCAAAAATACATGAACTATCATACCAATGTTTATTTGTATGAATATTCATAGGTCTCGAAATTTGTAGTACTTTTACATAGTGGAATCCATACCTATTAGTGCCCCCATGATTGTCTGGTATCTTGCTACTTCGTAGAGCTCATTTAACCCTGGTTTTCATTTGCATTATACCATACAGTGCCATCTAGTGGTCAACACAATGTACCTTTAAGAGTGGTTAATATTTTGTAGAAAGAAAAAAAAAACATAGATTGATTTGGAAGTTGTTTTGATCTGCTTTGACACAACTTCTTAGGAAGATGTTTTATTTTGATTAAATTCAAAAATAATTTGCCGTACATACTGTAGGAATTTAAAATTACAAATGTTTAGCGTTGGGAAGATTAAATCGTCAGATTTTGAAGAATTTCTAATTCAAAAAGTACTTAAATGACGAATTGCTCATTATTTATTTGCTCAGGAGGTAGAGCGCTCGTCTTGGGATTAAGAGATCGCAGGTTCGATTCCCGGCTCCTCCGTGTTATATGTCGAAGTGTCCTTGGGCAGGACACTGAGTCCCTAATGCCCCCAATAAGAAGGTCGGCGTCTTGCATGGCTGACTCCCTATTGGTGTGTGAGTGTGTGAGTGAATGGGTAAGTGTGAAGCACGTTGTAAAGCGTTTTGGGAGGTCTTCATTGACTTGAAATGCGCTATAGAAATGCAGACCATTTACCATTTAATCAAGTAGGCGATTCAGCTTTGCCGTCTGATTTTTCAAAATCAATGCTTTCTTAAGAATCCAGAATATCAAACAATAAGAAGGGGAACCACCATAACTGGGTGAGTCTTGACCGGGTGAGCCGTTTGCCATCTTGGCAGAAATTCTGCAGTATTTTACAATTTTTTTACTCTCAGGTGCAACGGGTTGGAGGCGTTCAAGCGTCTTCGGGGAGAAGATTATTCCAACCGACTTTTGCAGACAGTTTGGAGGGGAGGGTTCGGGGGGTGCATGACAGAAAAATAGAGAGTTGTGCAGTGCAATCGACTTAACAGCTTTTGGAAGGGCTCCAGTTCACTGTCCGCAGTGTGACTCCAAAGGGGTGGAGCTTGTGAATGGAGGCAAAGGAGAGAGGACTCCGTTTGACAGTCAGACCATCACATTAATACACTTTTACTTTCTCTAAAAGCCGAGCGGGACAGTGTCAAAAGGCAGAGCAGCAATGCAGAGTTGCAACTGGATCTAATGGAACGACGTGGCAGAAAATCGATCAAAAGCGTTGGTTTTATCTTTCTCCCAATCAATTGTGGTCCGTTTTTTGTAGACTAGCCAACTGATCAGGCACCTTTTGACTATCACGACCAGGGTTGGGTAGGGTTACTTGAACTGGATTACTTTCAATGACTTTTGGATGACTCCAATTCCAAATATGCTAATAAAAGACAAAAGAAACTACCGTAAATTCCGGACAATAGAGCGCACCTGATTATAAGCCGCACCCACCACATTTTGAAAGGATAGTCGCTTTTGTACTTACACAAGCCGCACCTGTATATAAGCCGCATGCGCCCAAATTAAAACATGTAACGTAATCGTAAAATTAACCCAAACCCGCGTCATGTGCCTTGAATTCGAGCGCCGCTAGCGGCTGTTAGAAAAATGACATCAATTGGCCGCATCACTGAATAAGCCGCAGGGTTGAAAGTTTGGGAAAAAAGTAGCGGCTTATAGTCCGGAATTTACGGTAAATATGAATAAAATGACAAAATTTTGTGCAGGCTTGGAGAGTAATGGAATACATGGAACGGCAAAAATGATGTTGGCACGCTGTTTGGATTTATTTTCATTTTGTTTCTGTCGCATTTTATGTTCGTTTTGCCGGAGATTAAAGAGATCAAAGCCAGGAGAGAAAGCTTACCACGTGTTGTGAGTCATCATCTTATTCATATTTAGTTTCTTCTGTCTTTTATTGGCATATTTGGTATTGGAGTCATCCAAAAGTCATTGAAAGTAATCCAGTTAAAGTAACCCTACCCAACCCTGATAAGACAAACTATTGCTTTGCAGTTCCGAAACTGATCTTAATGGCATTCATTTGACCATGTTAAGATATGTTGATGACTTTCAATTCTTCCGCTGAAGAGATAAGCAATCAAATCGGGATCAAATTGTCTCTAAAGATGTCGAGGTAGCAAGTCCAAAACATGACAACACTCATCCTTTCTGGGTTCAAATGTCAAGTCATCTCTTCCTGTTTCACAGGACGCAAGCTCGCGGTGTGCAAAACATGTCGAGCGACGACAACTTCCCCAAAACTGGCGTCCACGTCTGCCCTTCTTCCCCTTGTCAGAAGCGTGACATTAACCCATCGAGTGCCGTTGAAGAGATCCGTTTCAATTGGGCTTGCAGTCAGCAGGTTAAACCAACATGTTGCTTTTCTATTGGATTTTGCTATCTTGCGGAGGTGTTCCTCATAAAGCTGCGGAATCAGGACGTTCAGGATTCTTTTGCGGCCATTTTTTTTAATGACGTATTCGGCTCAAAAGTTCAAAGGGGTCGTGATCTGCTCAAATCACCCGCCGCACTTGGCAGTGAGTAGATAAAGGGAATGCGGCGCTGTCGGGCGATATGACGACTTGACTACGTCAAGGGTTGTTTGCTTGTGACCTCTTCGGCAATTTTATCCCAAACCTGCAAAGCAGGGGTCTGATAATGTGTTCGACGTTCACCGTAGTTTTAAAAGGCCACGGTTTCAATTACTGGTGTTATCGTGTCCCCGAGGACAGGACAAGTAATTGGGGACTGTTGTAAAAATAGCTCTTTATTGATCGGGCACAAAGCCTATGTTACTCTGATGTTATTTAGACCCAACATAGTGCATGACATGTTATATGCTATAAAAATGTGGTTGTTTGTTTGAAAAGAAGTTACTGTAAAACATTGAAAATTGTTGTCTGTGTTGTGAATGGTTTTAACATTTCTTAAACTGAAATCTGACTCCGAAGACACTTACCGTGTCTTGTCTAAACCCTTACAGTTGGAGCATGCCCAAAAGTCGGAGAAATTATTGAGCCGAGTATAGTCCACATGTTGAAACAAAACAGGTGCCTGTGCCAATTTTACAATCATGTGTATAATGAGAGCGAGGGGGGCTCCCGGGTTGCCCACTTTTATGACACATGCCGATGAAATGTTCACACCCCATGACCAAGCCTCTGGCTGATTGGTCCGCGCCATCGTCGATGCAAATTTCCCAACCATGATTGAAGAATGGGAGAAGGGTGATAGGTCATTGTATCTGCACAGACTGAAACCCAAGAAAACATTCCAAAGCACAGACGTTTTACGACATCCTTCTAAAAAGTTGCACTCAAGGCTGAGGTCAAACTTAGGACAAGTATTTTTGAGTATAAGTGGAATAAAACAGCGTATAAAATAGTATATAACTTCAGTAGTAAGGTGAAACAGTAACAAACGATCATTAAAGGCATGCATTAAATTTGACAGTTGATTGAAAAAATGGAACCTCACATATGAGCACCAACACTTCAGCTTTGAGGAAATAATCATCACAATTTGACGGTTAAAGACGGAAAAAAACGTCAAAACGCGTCCGCTACTACTTAATTGTAAACATTATGTGTGAAACCATGTGGTGTATTTATCAAGTTTTAGGAAGTTTGGAAATAACAATTGTCGTGCAGCATCCTCTGTTAATCTAGTTGTCAGGACCCGAACAAAGACAGGACCCACTTGCGTGTGTTTCTCTTAGTTTTATTAAAAAGAGGGGAAAGGGCAGTATACAGGATCCGTTGATCGTTGGGAGCAGGTTACCCAGACACAGAAGTGGAATTTCCGTGGCGAGCGAAGGCAGTGTCGAGAGCGGAGAAAAACAGATCGATGGCCAGGACGGGAGAGCAAAAACGTAGTCAAGTTCAGAAAAGGGGTCGGAGCCGGGAATCAAACAGGAATCAGGACAGGAGAAAGTCAGGGTTGAAAAGGCTTGCCTAGCGTGAGCTGAGGTTTGCAGACGGACTGACAACTTGTGACAGGAAGACGAAAAGAGACAAACAGCCAATCAGCGTGCGAGGCAGTTGGCGCCAAAGGAGCAGACTCAGGTTCCTCGCATCAGTAATCATGACACTAGTAGAAGAAATCCTTTGCCTACCCGGTCCTTGTGCATATTAATGACGTCGCCAATTTCTGAAAACTTTGAAACCGGTTTGATAACAATGGCTAAAGTTGCTTTCCATACATCGTTCTAAGGCAGCATGAGACGACCACTCGTTACCTGTTGTATTAAGAACATTTAAAAATGCATTTATTGTTTATTCCCATCATGTCCTTAAGTTATTCTTAAGTACCACTTAGCCGGTCTTGCTTTCATTTATTGATTTTTTTATTTTAGGGCACGGTTAAAGCCAGACTGATGGAACACTGATTAGTGGGAAATATAGAGGAATCATTAGACTGGTTAATCCTTGACGATTGTGAGTTTTGTCGGTGCTAGTGTTTTACATAAATTCATCATATTAATTCAAATTGGAGAAGAATGTTTAAGAACAGGAAGTGAATCTCAAAATGAAGTCAAAGAGTCCTCTTTATTTTAAACATCATGCAAAAATGGTCACAGACTTGTCCATAAAGGTCAGAAAAGCTTATAGTGAATTTTTAATGAATGAGTCTTTTCTATGTCTTGGTTATTCACAATTTTCTGTTAAAAACGAATGTCCGTGTCTTTAATATCCTGGAGATAATCTTTCATTGAAAATCATTCAATTATAAGACTGATTGCGTTCGTTAGTGTCAAGTTTTAGAGCATTCAGCTTAGATCGGATTGACATATTTCATTTTAGCCACCACACAAATCATACCAGTTCTGCATCCTGTCCTACCCATTGATTTGACATCTCATTTCTAAATCTATTTTGGTCATGGAGACAGTGGACTCATTTCAAGCAGTATGGGTGAGATGATGTCATCTCCAAGTCCTGTTGGACAGCATTTCGATTTGGCAGGGGGGGACATGTTGTCATGGAAACAGGGGCCGAATCATGTGATGAGTTTATAATAATAAATAATAATAATTTCCTTGTATTGTCATTCTGTGTAACAATGTACACAGAACGAAATGTCGATTGCATCTGACCCGATGCAGCCGCAGCCAAGAGAGGGCGCCGCCGACCACTTTTTAAGTCTTAGGAATGACTCGGCCGGGGCGCGAACCCGAACCTCCCAGTCTCAAAGCGGGCGCCTTACCATCTAGGCTACTGAGAGTGGAGGGTTTTAAGAAACACGGGCATATGTTCTGCATCATTGGCAGTTTCCAGGGAGCTTTGTGGTTTTTTGTGGCCACGTTTTTTGTTGTTTGAAAAACATGAGATATCGAAACCCTTTCGAGATGTTTTGTGATTGGTGCACTGTGACTGAATCAAGTATTTTGCTCGTTGTCTTTCTGGGCCAGTCTTGCTCTCTCAGGATTCTGCTCTGGTCCTTATTGGGCATGTGATGACATAGAATAGAATAGAATAGAATAGAATAGAATATACCTTTATTGTCATTGTTACAACATGGGATATATTCTGACAAAGAAATTGGACGTGGCACTCCAGAAGATGTTTGTACTGTCCTTGTTGTATAGGCTTTATTTTCCTCCGGAGGGGGGGGTATATGAGGGGGTGAGGGACAGACAGAGATGGGCGAATCCAACTAGATGTTTGATCTTACTGTACACACGGTCCAGTGTTTTTTTCCCTAATTGCTCAGTCCACGTATTGAATGGATTTGGGAAGTACAGTCCTTAAACATGCCCGATTAAAGTCGCCGGCGACGATAAAAGCTCCGTTGGGGTGTGCAAGCTGCTGTTTATTGATAGCAGTGGGCAGGAGATTTAGCGCTATGCTAACGTTAGCATCCGGTGGAACGTTAGCATCTTTTGACATTGTAACAATGTAAGACGCCCAAAAGCCAGATTGTTTTCCATTTATGCACTTGTAGCCCATTCTCGTATTTAATAAAGGCAGGTCTTTATGACCTCAATTAATGGGTATGACATTGATAAGACAATTAAAAAACATACAATAACATTTTTACCTATATAATTTTTTTCCCCGAAATTATTTAGGGAAAACTTTCTTTCATGCAACTTTTACTGACCTCCTGAAGTTAATCATTTAAGGTTTCCTTAAAAAGATTAAAGTGAAATCTTTCTCTGTTAAGTATGCTTAAACAAGCCCAACTGACTTCAAAGAGCCCTTATACGATATTTTCTACTGCCCAATTTGATATCATCTTACTTTTAGCAGAGCTTTTCAGGGTAGAACACATTAGGTAGGAGGAATGGCAGGTGATTGGAGTGCTGGAGAGTGACATACTCGTCCTCACAGTTTTTATTTTTTCCTATTTGTCAGTGTAGCATAAAATTTGTGAAAGTAAAAAAAAATGTCTGCCTTAAACCTTAGTCTGGGAAGTTGCTGAATCAAACCTTGGCCGAGTCATACCTAAGACTTATAACATTCGTACCCATTGCTTCCCAGCTTGGCATTAGTTGTTGGATTGGGGTGGTTTGGTTACTTAATGAGTCCCAACAATGGGTGTTGTGACGCATCTGTTGGGTAGAACTATTGTCGCATCCTTCACTGTCCATAGTCGCACATGTGTGTACAGGATATGAACCCTGATGAATCAGGGATAAAGCAAGGGAAAAGAAGAAGAAGAAGAAAAGGCCTGAGTCAAAACGCCAACCCAAACCCCAAGAAAGTTAAAAAAAGAAGAGTTGATTAGAGTGCGTTTAAGAAATGCATGTACTTGCATGCGCTTCGTGAATGAGATGACAGAGGCTGCAATGATGACACAAGCTAGGAGTAGCAGCATAGAGTAACAAAGTACAGTGGAACCTCGGTTCTCGACCATAATACGTTCCAGAACCCTGTTGCAAAACCGATTTGTTCGATCACCGGAATCATTTTTCCCATTAAAAATAATGTAAATCGTTTTAATCCGTTCCAACACCCTGAATGTTTACCTTGAATGTTTAACGTAAACATCAAGCTAACCCGGGCTAATCGTACGTTCGCGTTATCGTAATCTTCCGTACGAAAGATTACGCTAACATGAACGTGTAAAAATAAAAAATCAGCTCGTTTACAAGTCATTTAGCACCCGGGTCTCCACAACAAGTGGTGAGCGGTTCATTGGAAAGGGGGCTCCGTTCCAACACTCTGAATGTTGGGCTCCGTTCCAACACCCTGAATGTTTACCTTGAATGTTTAACGTAAACATAAAGCTAACCCAGGCTAATCGTACGTTTGCGTTATCGTAATCTTCCGTACGAAAGATTACGCTAACACGAACGTGTAAAAATAAAAAAAAGGATAAAGAAAATAATTATAAATAGGATTTCTTACCTTTGTGGTGGTCAGCAGAAGGCGCAGGTGGACGGTGGGGTATTCCCTGGCAAGATCAGACACTCGCACACCTCCTTGATATTTTGCTATTATTTCTTTCTTAAATGCAATAGTTGTACGCACTACTCTTCTTTTTTCACCTGTAGCAACTTTGCTGCTTGCACTGACTTTTTTCGGAGGCATAATTAGGGGCTAAAAGACTCGGTACACCAATATAAAAAGTAAAAGGAAGCACGTCCGCACGCGATAATAGTCGATCAGGAAAAGAGCGATCTACATCCGTACGCCGCTCAGCATGGCACCCTAGCGTACGCACTCACGCAGTACCGGCGTTCGAACTCCGATTTTTTGACCGAACAGCGAAGCAAGAATTTCTCGAAATTTTTGGTCGGACTCTGATTTGTTTGAACTGAGAGGCGTTCGAAAACCCTGGTTCCACTGTAATGTGATGCTTATTGTATAATGAAATGTGGATATTGTTAAATCCCTTGTCCTTGTTATGGTCAAAGGTGAGATATTTAAGCCTAAAATGGGTGGGAACATATACTTCTGGTCATCTGGTGATCTCACTGAACTCACAAAAAAGCAAGTTCTTGCTAATCACCAACGATTCACAGAACATAAAAGCTGCGGGTGCCCAAACGCTGACTCAGACGATATGAATCAACAGTCCACATGGACCCGAACACACAATGTTCAGTCAGCAACACTTCCTGCTCGGCCTTCTCATTAGGATGGAAACGCCTCGGCACACAGCGGGCACATTAGCATCATTTTAAGCGCTGATTTTGGCACGTTGCACGACTTCTGTATTTGTTCATTTGTGAATGCGTCTTTGCAAAGTTGAAAGCTTCCTCTGTCGCTCTTTTAACTAGGACAGGAAACGTCTAAGAGAGCTGTGTGTGGGTGTGTGGGCGTATGTCCATGTGCACCTGCTCCTCAAGATGCAAGTGCCAATGTGAAAGAAAAAGTCAGACAGGAAGAAGCCTCATGTTAGGTTTCGGTTTCCGGTCACTGTGGTCAGAGACGGGCAGGCACGAGGAAAATAAATGACCAAAAATAGGCTTCTTGATGTAGACGATTTTGAGCATGGTGAGGGACTTTTGTTTTCATAGTGCTCACCTTGCACAATGTTGACAATTGTTTGCACTATGATGACTATTTTTTTGCACCAAATGCATATTGCACAAACCTTACGATACCAAACTGCACTGGACTGTGTGTACAGTAAGATCAAACATCTAGTTGGATCCGCCCATCTCTGTCTGTCCCTCACCCCCTCATACAGCCCCCCTCCGGAGGAAACAAAGCCTATACAACAAAGACAGTTAAAACATCTTCTTTGTTCCTTTATCTCTTTGTTTTCCTTATCCTCACTGTAAAATTTGGAACTGGAGTGACACGTCCAATTTCGTTGTCACAATATATCCCATGTTGTAACAATGACAATAAAGGTATATTCTATTCTATTCTATTCTATCCTCCTTGTTTTATAACCTTATCTTCTCTGTTCATTTATCTTCTTGTTTTTTTTTACCTCACTGTGAACGTGTGAAACTGGAGTGTCATGCCCAATTTCGTTGTCACAATATGTTAACCCATTTTGTAACAATGACAATAAAGGTATATTCTATTCTATTCTATTCTAGAAATATTGTGCCTTAGAATGCAGTGCAATAGAAGTTTTATGTTGAAGTGCCCGTGCATCAATTTATGTGGGAAAATCGTGAAAAGCAGTGAGTGTCCTTCTATTGTATGTTTTCAGGCTTCCAGTGAGTCAGGAAGACACCCCCGCTTTCCCCTTGCGCTAAGACTGTCTATTATGATTGTTCTTTAAAGGGCTAGTTTCACTTTTGGGTCTATTTAGAGATGCCTTGCAGCATAGGGGTTTCAATTTATGCACTTGGACTCAGTTTAATGGTTTATTTGCAACTGCATTTTTTTTTATTTTTCCGTTTTCAAGTCAATTTTATTTAATTCCGAGCTAACTCAGTTTTAGCGAGTTAGTTCAGTTTCTTTTGCCATGTTCATGGGCCATTTGATAATTAGTTGCGGATGACAATAATTTCATTTATTTTGATGAGTTTGTTTTGCCAGAAAACACGTAGAAATAATACTCTTGCGAGCTGAAATTTCCTCCAGAATGGTGAAACAAGTGTTTACAACAGCCTCAAGCTGATTTGTCTTAACTCATTGCATCTGGGAGCAAAAAAAGCTTGTTGCTTGAAAGTTTGTATTTTAGACTCATTGGCACTCATTAGAATTATTTATGACTGGATTTATTGTAATTTTGCTAGTTTACAAGGTATTTTCCATTAAGCTATTATAACTAGTTGGACTTTGAAAATAATACAGTAATAGGCACGCACGTAGGTTTGGCAATTTTGGGGGCCAAATCCTATAAAAGCACTAGTCTCACATAAAAAAGGCAAAAGGCGCCTTGCTGAATCTATTTATTAGATTGGCACATTAAAAACAAATAATCAATAAAAATGAAAAAACTCAATCAGCTTATCATAATTGGAGTATAATGTCTTTAAATGACAGCTGGATTTATTTGGCATATTGCTCTTGACTGCCAACATTTTTAGACACAGTAAGACACCGATCCTTTCCTCGTACTTGGTCATATTTCCCTGGTTTGGCTTTTGGGAGAAAACTGTCGTTTGTCTCCTAATCTCTGCCTTTCTACTCATTCTTGTTAAAAATTGTTTTCATAGTTTAACTTGAGGGTCTGCTACACTTCATGTCCAACCCCACTATTTGAAAAACACTGCCCTAGGCCCAACATGTCATGTTATAGACGAATACATACATTTTAACCTATACTTAATAGTTCTTCATAGCTGGTTCTTAACAGAAACTAGGTTGTTAGTAATTATTATAGGTTATTCTTGTAAACCACCTGCCACGTGTACATTTTTATTATTATTTATCAGCAGCAGTTTTTAGTTGTATAAATTAATCTCCTAAATCTCATCCCTCTATTTCACAATGATGCGCATTTTAGATGGATGAATTTTCATCAAATTACTTTGATTTATTGTCTATCTTACTGCAAGTAAAATGGAACTTTAATTGTACAATTGTGAAGAGCTAACTTATGAGAAATATTCAAGGTGCATTCTTTTTTTTATAGGGGCTGAAAAAGCAGTGGATGCCATGTCAGGGGTACAGACAGGGCCTCTGTTGAGAAGAAGTATAAGGCCAACGTGATGGTTCGCCTCAGCCTGTCAGAAGCGGAACCTCGCCACTCCTGGATTACTCCAAAAACACCCGGTTGAGCCTCGGCTTCATTACCGCCACTGTGGTCTCCATCTGTCACATGCCTGAAAAACTACCGAGTGTGCACGTGAGACCATTTTGAGCTGAGACTTTGTGTCACTCTCATTGAGTGCAGATTACTGGTTCACATCTGGATCATACTGGGTGATCATATCGTTGGATTGGAGGTCACTTTCCCGGCGACATGCAGTCCGACGACCTATTCGTCCGCAAGTTTCGGCGCCAAAACGTGCGGCCGCCAGTCGCCGCCGTCAATTTCGATCCCAAACGGGAGGTAGGCGTGGTGGAATGGCCACCCAGAAGGGAAGGAGACGGGGCCAACGGAGACAACCTGATCCCCAGCCGAGCTGGACTGACCCTGCGTGCTGTGGGCCGGGGACACATCATGCAGAGGAGTAACAGCGATGTGACTTTAGGGGACTTGGACTCCAGCGGGAAGTCCGGAGGAAAAAATGTTCGGGCGGTCGGTGATAAGGTGGGTGTGGGTGTTCAAGGGGACTCTTCTGTGCTACTGCACAGGGAATATGGTAGTCTGTCCTCCCTGGAGAGACACACTCAAGTCCAGGATCCAAGAACCGCAACCCAGGGACCCTTTAGCCCGAACGCCCTGCGCTTCAAAGACCCTTTCCTGCTTTTAGGACTCCAAGGCAACCCACCAGAACCTGATTGCTTCTTCCGGGGGCTGTCGTCTGCCACAGGTGACTCCCCTAAACCTGCAAAGCCGCCTAAACCTGAAGGTCTCAGCAAGAAGTCCAAACCCGCGCCTCCTCAAATTCCTCCGTCCGGCACTTACGATAACATCGCTGGCGGTGCCTGGGTGAGGAACTTTGCCCATTACGACGTTCAAAGCATCCTGTTCGACCTCACGGAGGCAGCCACCAACAGAGACAGCATTGGGCGCAAAAAGAATATTACCTCAGGCGCCTCTGCCGCCTCCCAGATGCGGCCCCTGACCCAGGCCATGCCCTCTTCGCCCGCACAGGGCGGAGCGGGTAACGGGGGCACGGACGACCCCGAGCAGTCGCTGCTGTTGGACGAAGGCGACGGCAACGACAACGAACTCCTGCTCAGCTGCCCTCACTTCCGTAACGAAACGGGGGGAGAAGAGCAGGTGGGACTGAGCCGAGCACAGGCGAGGCGGGGGCTGTTACTCAGCCCGCGCACCCCCAATGATGCTGTTTCGGTTCTGGAGGAGCCCAGAGAGAGTCATGTCCAGCAACAGGGCAAAAGCAACTATTTCATAGAACATGCTGACCTGGGGGCGCACTATTATCGCAAGTATTTTTACATGAAAGGTAAGGAAATATGGTATCCAAGCAGTTGTTGATTGATATACACCTTTGCAAACAATCAGAAGTTTTTCTGTTCCAGAACATCAGAATTTTTTTGGCTTGGATGACCGCCTCGGGCCAGTTGCCATTAGTTTCCGCAGAGATGAGAAAGAAGGCACAAGTGGAGCTCAGTATAACTACAGAATCATCTTTCGCACCACACAGGTATAACGTTAAATTCTTCTACGCGGATCCCCCCATAACGCAATTTGCATGTCGGCCTCCTCAGATGAAAACTTTGCGGGGATCCATCCTCGAAGAGTCAGTGCCCTCAGCCGCCCGCCACACCACCCCTCGCGGTTTGTCTCCCAAACGCTTACTGGAGTTCATCATGCCAGAACTCAACCTGCACTGTCTCCGCTTGGCCTCAAATTCTCCCAAGGTCCGCGATACTTTGCTCAAGCTGGATGAGCAGGGGGTACGTACGGGGAGATCCCATTTTCATTCAACGGTCTCGGAATGACTGATCAACTTGAAATTTCACTGAAATTCAGATGCTTCATCCACTGTTTTGCATTAAAATCTATTCAGTTTGTGTTAAATAAATAAATAAAACTCAAAAACCTCAACATGATTTTCCCTGTGGGGATGAATAAAGTATCTATCTATCTAGACATCTATCTAGACATCTAGACATCTATCTAGACATCTATCTAGACATCTATCTAGACATCTATATAGGCATCTAGACATCTATCTAGACATCTATCTAGACATCTATCTATCTAAATTAGGATAACTCTGGTCAGTAAGAGCTGCCGCGTTGCTTGTTTTCAATGTCTCCCTCCTACACATCTGCTAATCCATTTCAAGCTCGAGAAGTTATTTTTTATTGTTATCCTTTTGCAAATTTTTACCTTTATAATTTTATCTTACTTGCTCTAAAAGGAGAAGAACTCCAACTTCTATTTGTTAGATTCTGTGACACATATATCTATGGGTTCTGGTTATTCCATTGAATCAAGATGACAATTATTTCAACCACTCTGGTTGCGTATCACTTGCACACAAGCACACTTATTTACATAAAAAAAGCTAACATTTTATTTTTAAAGTAGTACAAATATTTATGTATTTTATTTTTTGAACGCAGATTTAAGAAGGAATTTGAATGTTTTTGAGATGAAGTGTTTGAGGACTATGTTAGAGATGACAAGATTGGATAGACTGAGAAATGAAATTGTGAGAGGCAGAACTGGAGTTGTCGTGGAACTGAGCAAGCATGTTGATAAGAGAGTACTCGGTTGGTTTGGACACATGGAGAGGATGGATGAGGAGCCAATGTTGGAGAGGATCTACAGAGCAGAAGTCAATGGAAGGAGACCAAGAGGAAGGCCGCCATTGACGTGGATGGATGGTGTTATGAGTGCACTGCAGGAAAGAGGTCGAAATATAATGGAAGCTAGAGCTCTTGTTGGTGATAGAAAGGAACGGAGAGGTGTTGTGAAAGGATAGTGGGATTGTGGACGCGTTCTTAAGGATGGGCTGGGCACCCGTATGATGCGGCAGGGGTAAACCAGTGAAAGCTGTCGGGCCCTGCTGTTGAACAAAAGAGTGTGTTGTGTCACCCTGACCCGAGTGACATGGCCGCTTTCTGGTGTCCCGTTTCATCTGGAGGGACGAAAGTATGACCAACTTAGGTGCCGAGGTGCCTAACATTTTTGGGTGTTTGGGCAATTGGGTTGGTCATGGTCCAAAAAATTTTGTGTGTGTTTTTTTTGCTATTTTTTCCCATTTTATTTTCTTTGTTATTGTTTGTGTTTGTCTTGCTGTCGGTCACCCCTCTTGAGGGATATGACCAAGGTAGATAGATAGATAGGGCCATTTGATTTGCAGTTCAAGTAATGGATATAGTTTTCAAAAATTCATAGGATTTAGATGCTTATTGTCATTTCAATTAAGAATGTTCTCACTTGTTATCCAAAGCGTACAGTACCGAAAGCTTTAACATTTGACTATTATTGCCGGATTATTACCTTTTTTTATGTTGTGAAATTCTAAAATTATTATTATCTTAGAGAAATGCTCTTTCTTTAATAAAAATGAAATTTGTAAGAAAGTAAGACAATGACTATTTGAACAATTCCACATTTGGGTTGATTGTTGATGAAACCAGGCAGACACAATTGAGCGTTCATCGTGCACATTAATATTGATCCACAACCCGCAGCCAAAACAACAAAGGACTTCATTAATAAGTGGAAAATCTTGGAAAGTCAATCTCCACACCAAAACAACACACTGTGCTTTTACAGTATTGTTATGAGGAAATGAAGCCGTAAACTGTTTATTTTTGTTTTGTATTGCGCTTTAGCTAAATTTCCAGCGAAAGGTCGGCGTCATGTACTGCCGAGCCGGCCAGAGTTCAGAGGAGGACATGTACAACAACGAGAGCTCCGGGCCGGCATTCGATGAGTTTTTGGACCTACTGGGTGATCGTGTGCGACTTAAGAGTTGGGAGAAATACCGCGCGCAGTTGGACAACAAGAGTGAGTTAAAAAAAAAAAAAAAGAAAAATACAATCGTCCTACTCTGGGTCTCACAGTTTGTAACTGCCCTGACCATAACTGATGCTCCCCGTTCTTTTGCAGCCGACTCTACGGGGACGCATTCCCTCTACACGCGCTACCAGGACTACGAGATCATGTTCCACGTGTCCACCATGCTGCCCTACACGGCCAACAACACTCAACAGGTAATACGATAGCACAATCTGTTTTACGTGGATCAAAACTGTATCGACCCCATTTGTATGGCTTTCTTTCAGTTGTTGAGGAAACGCCACATCGGCAACGACATCGTGACCATCGTGTTCCAGGAGCCTGGCGCCTTGCCCTTCACGCCAAAATCTATTCGCTCTCACTTCCAACACGTCTTCATTATTGTCCAGGTTCATGAGCCCTGCTCGGACAACACCTATTACAGGTCTGACACGGTGCCTTAAATGTCATGAAATGGAAAAAATATTTTTAGCCGCACAATTCATCTGTTAGAAGTGCACTGCATCATTCAAGCCAAAAATATTTTGCTAATCTTGTGTAACGTAAAGTGGTTTTAAAAATATTACGTTTTTTTTAAATTACTTTCCTGGTAAAATATAACTAAACTTTTATCATTTAACTGTCATTTGATAATTTTTTTTCTATTTTTAAATATTATTTTTCCTATTTTAGTAAATGTTAGCTTATTTCCCTTTTGTAAATCCACAAATGATCCATCCATCCATTATCTGCAGCGCTTATCCTCAGTAGGGTCGCGGGGATGCTGGAGCCCATCTCAGCTGTCTTCGGGCAGTGGGCAGAGGACACCCTGAACTGGTTGCCAGCCAATCGCAGGGCAAACAGGGACAGACAACTCGCTCGCTCATTCACACCTAGGGACAATTTGGACCGGCCGATTAACCTGACATGCATGTTTTTTGGAATGTGGGAGGAAACCGGAGTGCCCAGAGGAAACCCACGGGGAGAACATACAAACTCCGCACAGGAAGTCCGGTAGCTGGATTTGAACCCATGACCTCAGAACTGTGCCGCCACGCGCTAAACACTGCGCCGTCCGTGCCGCCCTTCTATAATTGATATTTAAATAAATTTGTTTATTTTGATGAGACTTTTTTCTTTTTAGGTTTGTATTCCTAAAATCATCATAAAATATAATAATAATAATGTTCAAAATGATCTGCTATTTATGTGCCATCCATTATATAATATTTCTAAAATGCCTTTAATTATTCTAAAAAAAAACAGTAGAATAATAAAAATAAAAGACTGATTCAACACATACTATTATTATCTTTGCTTTTAGATATTGTATTTTAAATATATAAAAAAAACAATTAATCATAAAATAAAGAAGTAATGTTTAAGTTGAGCAAATGTAGTTTTCTTTATTTTTCTTTATTTCACTAAAAATAATTTTTCAAAAAAATAATGTAATGAGAAAACAATTTGTTATTACTCATTTCTCTTTTCAGTCATGATGCAACAAACATTACATTAAAGATTGAACAAATAACCGAAAAGAAAAATAGACGAGAGGTCGGAGCCAAAAACGAATAAGGGACCTGTCCCCAAAATAAATTTGGATGCTTCTTGAATCAATCATATAAACAACGTTTTGTAATCCGTATTCCATCGTTTTGTTTTTCCCGCTCAGGGTGGCTGTGACCCGTTCTAAGGACATGCCATTATTCGGTCCTCTCTTCCCCAAGGGCGCCCTCTTCCCTCGCTCGGCAGCCTTCCGAGACTTCCTCTTGGCCAAAGCGCTCAATGCGGAAAACGCGGCGGAAAAGTCTGAAAAGTTCCGCTCCATGGCCACCCGCACGCGACAGGAATACCTCAAAGACTTAGCCGAAAACTACGTCACCACGACGCCCATCGACTCGTCCACCAAGTTCCCGCTGCTTTCCCTCGGAGGCAAACGCAAAGACAAACTGAAGGGCGCCAAGGGGGCGGAGCTACATAGCGCCGGAGCGCTGGTGTGGGCGGTGAGCGTGGACGGCGAGGAGGAAGGCGAGTGCGGGGAGCGCAAGTTAGCCTGCCTGTTGGGCATCTCCGCCGAGTCGGTCGTGCTCATCGAAAGGTGCACGCGCAGGGTGGTCTTCAACTGCTCCTGCAGGGATGTCATTGGCTGGAAGGCACTGGCCCAGACAAACCATGGCGGACCCTGCCTGGACATATTCTACGAGCGTGGCGACTCCGTGTCCGTTAGTGTGATGGAGAGCCAGGCTGAGGATCTCAAGGAGGTGGTGCAGAGGCTTGAGGTAGGTCCTCATCATCTTAGGATCCGTTATCCACCTTGGAAACACAAGGAACCATTACTCTATCTGTCTTAAAGAATTGTCACCAGAGTAGAGGTAAAATCAGGTCTACAAAAAATAGCCCGACCCGACCCGAGTCGCGGGTATGTAAACCCGAACCCGACGGATTAACTCGATTTGATAAACGGGCCCAAAATAAACCCCAAGCTTTAAATTGCCCCCAAAGAAAACACGAAGCTATACTCCGGCTGTGCGTACTTCAGAACCGAACTGTGCAATTTCGGTAAAGCTACGCAGTTTGGGCTTTACTTGGGGCCAAGTCCCTCAAATCAAGTGTGCACTGCGAGTGCAGCGCCTATAAGAACGGTTTGGTGCCCAAGTGTGCATCTTGAAACTGAACCAAACGGCACTGAAAAGAAAATAAAATTCTGCAGATGACAAGCGGCAAATAGGAAAAGATTTGGCCAAAAAGCTGAAAGTTTGTAAAGCTTGTAAGCTATTGGCAAGAAGCAGAAATGACATCTGACGTGAGGCAGGTGGAAGAAGAAGAAGATGCGCGTCTTTTAACACCGAGGAGGAAAATTTCTTTGGTGATAGTGATTTGGAGTTAAACTGATAGTTTGGTAGGCTTTTTCTTGATCTAAATAATTCCTTGATTAAAAGAAAGTGCATGCTGTGTAGATCCTCAACGAAGGAAAAAAAACGACAAGAGAGAAGCGCGACAAATGTTTTGACTATGTGCAACCATGTGTTTATTTATATCTCTCAGGACGACCAAATTACTTCCCACAATGCCGTTCTCTTCAATTCAGAACAACGGAATTACTTCCCACACTGCCTGTCTTGTCATTCAGTGCCGAATTTGTTGCCCTTCGAAAAGATTTGGTGTCGGACTGGTTTAATGTCCGAAGATATTCTCACACCCCGGCTCAATAATAACGTCAACAATTTAATGAGTGGGTGGGTGTGTCCTTTAACCACTAGGGTTGTAGGGTGACCATTTCCTGTGGCTTGTCATGGGCAACTACAGCCTGGTGGCACCTATCCCTCTCCAGGCCAACAATTTCGTGCCGTGATGAGATAAGACCTAATGCCTTTTTATGTGTCGTCTCTATCCCTTGTGGTGAACATGGCGCTCTACCTTTGGCGATCAGGATTTGATTCTCGTTGCATTCAACATTATGAAATGAAATGAAATGATCTGCATATCTATAGCGCTTTTCAAGTCAATGAAGACATCCCAAAGCGCTTTACAATGTGCTTCACATTTACCCATTCACACACACTCACACACCAATAGCGGCCGTGCAGCCATGCAAGGCGCCAACCTGCTTGTTGGGGGCATTAGGGGGATTCAGTGTCTTACCCAAGGACACTTCGACATGTAGCACGGAGGAGCCGGGATTCGAACTGCGATCACTGGATCCCAAAACGAGCCCTATTATGCAATTGTTATCAGTGATATATTCTGACTGATCAATAAAAGAGCAAATATGGCACTTTTGTGTTTTGTGTGTAACTCTAGCCATTAAAACAGTTTTAATTCTATGCACCTTGTAGTCTGATGCACCTTTGTGAATTTCCCTTAGGGGATGAATAAAGTATCTATCTATCTATCTATCCTTATATATCAAAGACATGTCGCAAAAGAGCATTTTTATAGAGTGGACAATACGCTATTTTTACTCATCTAAGAATGTACTGTAATTCTTATTTTCTCTCAAATATTCTTTAAAATAGAGTTATATGCCAGTCTTCTTACTAGACTATTTGCAGTATGCAGCATGTTTCATCTTTATTTCAGTCTCTAAAAGGAGTTAAAACGTGTGTCTCCTTTAAACTTGCAGTTGGTTACCCGTGGCTGCGAGGCCTTGGAGGTGACCCCTCTGCGTGACGGCGTGGGCCAGCCGGGCTTCCTGATGAACGAGGAGGGCTTTGTGACGGAGCTTCAGCGCTTCTGCTACGCCGAGAGCGGCGGCCTCCAGCTTTGGGCCCGCGTGGTGCGGCTTTGCGGTTACTCGCTGGTCCACCTCAGCACGGAGGAAAGGACCAGGCTTCTACGGACAGCGCACAAAATACACATCACTGTCATCCCGCCGGACGAGAACGGGAAACCCCGCAGGTGCCATTACGTGATCCTTGCACAGACAGAGGTTATCTCACGCTCTAAAAACACTTGAGTAAAAAATAATACAATTCGAGTTACAATGGGCCAGTACAGTACCTTCATCAATTTGATCCAACTTTCCCGGTTTGTTTTTAAAAACAAGTCATGTCAAGTCATGTTTATTTGTTTGACCCTTAATCACAATGAGTCTCAAAGGGCTGCACAGACCACAGATTATTGCAAACCACAGCCTATTATGACACCATCCCCTGATCTAAAACCTACATGAGGGCAAGGAAAAACTCAAAAACCTCAATATGAGGAAAATGAAGAAACTTTGAGAAGGGACAGTCTCAAAGGGCTGCACAGACCACAGATTATTGCAAACCACAGACTATTATGACAGCATCCCCTGATCTAAAACCTACATGAGAGCAAGGGAAAACTCAAAAACCTCAAGTCAAGTCATGTTTATTTGTGACGCCCTTAATCACAATGAGTCTCAAAGGGCTGCACAGACCACAGATTATTGCAAACCACAGCCTATTATGACACCATCCCCTGATCTTAAACCTAAATAAGGGCAAGGAAAAACTCAAAAACCTCAATATGAGGAAAATGAAGAAACCTTGAGAAGGGACCGCACATGAGGTCATCCCCCTTCCAGGATGACCAGGCCAAAATGGATGTTGCAATAACAAATAATACACAGACATTGTCAACATGAAATATAGGTCATTCATAAGCTATAAATTAGAAGTGTGTTCAAGCCTAGATTTAAACAGTTCCACTGAGGTTGCAGATGGAATCTTAGGGGGAAGAGCATTCCACAGGACTGGGGCCCGAATGGAGAACGCTCTCGAACCTGCGGATTTCTTCTTGGCTCTTGGGATCACGCGTAGACCAGCATTTTCAGAGCGAAGGCTCCGGACTGGAACATAGGGCGAAATTAAATCTGAAAGAAATGAGGGAGCAAGTCCATGCGTGATTTTGTAACAAGACAATCATCTGGTTTGTCTATTGCGTCTGAAGTGGGATTCGAACCCATGCCCCTATTGGGAGACCAAAATCCCATTTAACGGAAGGGGTTCAGTCCTTGAGTCTTGCGCTTTACACCACTCAGCCGTCCTGACACTTGTATCTGGTTTGTAATTGACCCAGATTTTTGGAGAAGGGTATCACTAATGTTTATTGTTGTTATTATCATAATTAAAATACGCAATTTTGTAGTGATTTATTCTGGTCAAAATAACTTACAAAAACAGCTTATTGACCAAAAATTTACTATTTAAATGAGCAAAACTTTAATGGGATCGTTTGAACAATTTTGGATTATTTTTCTTCAACACAATAGTTCCAATTTGTAGGTATTATCTCACCTCATCTCATCAGCTACACCGCTTATCCTCAGTAGGGTCGCAGGGGGGGTGGAGCCCATCCCAGCCATCTCCGGGCAGTGGGCAGGGGACACCCTGAACTGGTTGCCAGCCAATCGCAGGGCACACGGGGACAGACAACTCACTCGCTCACTCACACCTAGGGACAATTTGGACCGGACAATTCACCTGAAATGCATGTCTTTGGAATGTGGGAGGAAACCGGAGTGCCCGGAGGAAAACCACGCAAGAACGGGGAGAACATACAAACTCCGCATAGTAAGGCCGGTAGCTGGATTTGAACCCACGCAGGAGGTTCCCACGACCTCAGAACTGTGCCGCACACGCGCTAACCATTGCGCTGCCGTGCATTATAATGTACAAAAAAAGATGCATCTTTTAGTACAAAAATAATCTAATGGTTGGCTTTTAAACGAAGTCACCTAATTTAGGGGGTATATTTCAAAATAAGTACAAGAATGAAAATTACTCACATTTTGGTGGGTTGTTTTGTAAATATAACCTAAAATTTGGGTTATTTCAAACAGAAATACTCAAATGTTTGTGGTGTGACATTAGGCTTTTAAACAAAACGACCTATTTGGGATATATTAGCTAAAAAAACACTGTTTTGAGTGGTTGTTTAAAACAAAAGACCCAATTCATTTTCGTCATTGTTAAGTGTTGACTAATTTGTTATGTCATTTTACACAAAATTGACTTTTCGGTGGGTTGTTTAAGCAAAAAGGACTTTAGAAGTTAGATACAATCAGCACAGGTCCACTTTTGACCCAAATTGGGTTATTTGTCCCCTGTGTTTTTTAGAGTGCAGACAGAAAAAGCCAGGTAACGTGTTTCCTATCCTAACAGATTTGTGTGTTTTAGGAGCTTTTCCGAGCTGTACCAGAAAGCTATCAAGGATGCGGAGTGTAAGCCTGGCGAGGACCAGTCGGGGGAAGCCTGGGTGCTTGACGAGCCAGCGGGAGGGAAGGACAAGCAGTCAAAGGGGGAGACCGTCACTGAGGTGGATGCGGCCGTGGCCTGGGTGGAAGATGATGAGGTTGAAGAGAATAAAGGGCCAAACGAAAAAGGAGGGGCTGACCCGCTCCTGGTGCCGCCAAGCCTGCCCTTGTTAAGGGCCACTTCCCTGCAGGACCAAAGCTCCGATCAGGTCCAGGAGAGCTCGCAGCTCTCACGCAGCTTCTCTTTGGAAAAGACTTCCTCATACAACGAAACCTGTGAAGGGTGAGGACTTGATGAAATGTTTTATCTCACTAAAAACCGCATCACAGCGTAATTGCTGTGGAAACAAAAAAAAAATCAGTGTGCGAAAAAAGAAGAAATCAAGTCAAGTCAAGTCATGTTTATTTGTGACGCCCTTAATCACAAGGAGTCTCAAAGGGCTTCACAGACCACAGAATGTCAACGTCTAACGTGTAGCTTTGTTTTTCAGTACTATGCTTTATCATTTAGGTTGTTTTGTAACGTTATAGAGCATGTCATTTCATTTAACGTTTATTTTTCAGTTTCAAAACAATACAGGTTACTTATACAAGCTTTAAACAAACTTATATAAACCTTAAACATACATTCCATACAAAATATAGCACCGGAGCAATCTCGTTCGTAAGTAGGACAGTGTCTGTGTCTTAAAAAATGTAATCTGTTTCTTATTGAACATTGTATCGTTACAAACTTTGTAGTGTTTGACTGTTTGATCATGAAGCAAACTTACAATTTTCAAAGGAACAGAAAGTGTTGCAGAAGTACAGAGAAAGATATTGGGATAATAAGTACATAAAATAAAACAAGTAAAAAGAAATATAATAGTATTGACATGTTTAACGCTAGACAAGGGGCAGATTGTTAAGCATAATTTATTTTTGTAATTGGCATAATGATAAATAAATGAACTTCACCTTATCTATTTATCAATGGATTGTGATGGATAGAGATGAGACATCCAAAAAAGCTCACAGCACAACACGCTAGATGGATTTATGTAAATGTGAATTCCAAATAGACAAGGTTGTTTCAAAGGACAGCAGAATGAATCAAGTGCGACGCTACGTGTTTCTAAAAATATATTTTGAGCCGGGCGGGCTTGCAAAAAAGAAAATCCTAGGGATTATTCTTTCAGTGCTTTAAATTCTGTCGACCTCTGATGTCTGTCGTGGATTAAAGAAAGACAAAAACATCAGCAGTGGATCAGTGGAGTGTTTTTCCCTCCCTTCTTTTCTGCAGGCCCATTTATGACAACGTGGCCTTGAAAGAGGAGCGTCCCATCTACGAGAACGCCGGCGAGCTGAGAGACACCACGCCCGACCTCATACTGGCGGTCAGGCCAAAATTTGCTTTGGAGAGTGAACAGGTGCCCTAGTGAGACATCAAGTTTCAATTTCATGGTCTGTATCGTGTAGTATCTTCATCCCTTTCTTGCATCTTCAGTTCATCGAGGACTTTGGCGAAGACAAGGCATCGGCAAGCGAGTCGTCTCTGTCCTCCTCAAGGTCGTCCTGCCTGGACCGAGCGGAGAGAAACTCACGCGCCTTAAGCCTTCACAACTCCATCACCAAGAGTAAGACCATGTTTCACTGGATACAACATTAGGAAAACACATGCAAACTCTTTATAGTGTGGGGGTAGAACTTTTGAATCATGCCTTTTTCTACCCCCATGTCCTCTCTGTATTATCCTGCCTCTGTTCCCCGCTGCATCCCTTTTGTCCTTCCTCCCATCCTTGTATCCGTCCTGCCCTCTTTTCCGCTAATCTAATATCACCCCCTCGCTCTGCTGCCCACCCCCTGCCAGGGCTGGGATAAAAAGGGGGACAGATGGGTGATGGGAGGGGTAGCGTTTTAGTTCAAGAAACACTCCTAATACCATCTGCTGGGCCTCCACTGAGACTATCAACCTTGCCTTTTAACGGCCATGAGTAGACAGCCACTCGGCAGATTTATGATCGTATGTGTTGAGGCTGTCGATAAAAGTGGGGATTATTTTGCTCTCTGTTGACAAGCAAGGTGCCTTATCAAGGGTGACGGTCTGGATTGTTTTCATCTTCATATTATTCTTAGTACTGTTCTTTGATTAGTCAAGTCAAGTCACATTTATTTATATAGCCCTTAATCACAAACACGTCTCAAAGGACTGCACAGGATCACAATGACACCATTACCTGATCTTGAACCAACATGCGGGCAAGGAAAAACTCAAAACCTCAGCGTGAGGAAAAAAAAAACTTTGAGAAGGGGCCTCACAAGTGGTCATCACCCTTCCAGGATGACCAGGGTGCAATAGATTTAGCATTGAGTTACAGTACACAAACATAGTAAACATCAATAAAAGAGAACACTAGGTAACATGTTGAAATTTGTCTGGAAAGTGCATTAGGAGTTCCCCTCTTTCTTCGTGAAATAAACACATTTACGAGTCTAAATATTATGTTACAAGGGCGGCACGGCGGCTGAGTGATTAGCGTGTTAGCCCCACAGTGCGGAGGTCCAGGGCTTAATTCCATCTACTGGCCTCCCGGTGCGGAGTTTGCATGTTCTCCCATGCCTGTATAGATTTTATCCGGTTTACTCCCACCTTGCGACCAGCTGGCAACCAGATCGGGGTGTCAGGCTCCTTTTTTCAATATATTTTTATTATATCTTTCAATATTTTAGTAGGAAAATATTTATAAATGGAACAATACATTTTGACATCATTTCCCTCATTTTAAGACTCTTCCTATTTTGATACTTAGAACGAAAGCATAAACATTGCAAAACAATCTAGTTTTCTCACTACAAGAGCGCTTTACAATGTGCTTCACACTCACCCATTGACGCACACACACTTCAACATTTAACTCATAGGGACCAGGAATCGAACCCATGATCTCTCTATCCCAAGATGAGCACTCTTTAAACTCATTTTAATGAAACAAATAGTACCGAAAATAACAAAAATGGCACGCTATGTGTGATAATTGCCGTTATTTTAAGGATTTTAAAAAATAATTCAAATGTTGCAAATTTTGAGGAAGTCTATAGTCTGTAATAGTCTGTAGGCTGTGCAGCCATAAAGAGTGCTTGTGATTAAGGCCTATAAAAAATAAACATGACGTGACTTGACCTAATTTTGAAATACATTCCTTAAAATTTGCAAAATGATTTGAGGATAAGTGGTGCAGCTGATGAGATGAGATTAGATATTTTTTAGATTTGATTTGAATATTTAACTGTATTAAAACATGTTTCCTAAAATACAACTCAGTATGATAGGAAGTAAGGCCCTTGGGGAGTCTCTCCCCAGTTTGGTGATTGGCCAATAAATTAATGAATAGGAAAATAAATATTTAAAGTACGACACAAAAAGTTTCTGCGAAACATTATGATTTACTTAGTTTTACTATTGTTATAGCTTTAAGTTTACATTCATAGAGTTCAGATCATGCCGGTGAGTATTAGACCCGCAGCACCACCTTGTGGTGCCCCAGAAAACCTTCAAGTCCAAACAAGACCATTTTAAAAGTGCCGTCGCAGTGTTCTACTGGCCCAGATCCATCCCATTAAGGTGCGTTTGGCGCCGCACTTGTACTAATTCTGGAAACTGTTTCTCAGTTCTCTCAGAGACGGCGGATTCCACGGAAGAAGAGTGGCAGTCCATCGCTGACCTGGCCACTGCCTGCCGCAGCATCCTGGAGGCGCTGTCACGCGAGGGTGAGCAACTGTTTGACCGTGACATCTTGGAAATGTCAAATGATCATCGAGAGGGGAGATAATGGCGGCGTCGTGCCAGTGAAGCTGGACGGCCATGACGAAATTTGCCAAGTCGTCAAATGTAAATACCAGACAAATAACACTAATGAGAGTTGGGTCAACTTCTCCCAAATTGTAACTCAGCTATCATCCATCCATCCATTATCTGCACCGCTTATCCTCATTAGGGTCGCGGGGATGCTGGAGCCTATCCCAGCTATCTTCGGGCACACAAGGACAGACAATACGCTCGCTCATACCCACCTCGGGACAATTTGGACCGGCCAATTAACCTGACATGCATGTTTTTGGAACGTGGGAGGAAACCGGTGTGCCCGGAGGAAACCCACGCAAGCACAGGGAGAACATACAAACTCCGCACAGGAAGTCCGGTAGCTGGATTTGAACCCATGACCTCAGAACTGTGCTGCTCACGCGCTAACCACAGCGGCTCAATTTGGGGTTGAAAAGGGATTGATCCACTACTCTTGTTAATTAGATCTGGAGTTCCTCTGTTGTTTCTGGCCTTTTTTGTTAAATGGGTCATTCTGTTAAAATTATCCTCCAGAATAGATCATTTTGTTGAAGAGAGCTGTACGAAATTTGGATGTTTACACTCGCCGACGCCATCTTTTGGCTTGTGTCATCATTGCAGCATCCGTCAATTCGTTCATGACACGTGGGCAAGTATGTGCATTTCTTCCACGTGCTTGAATAAACTCTTCTTTTTTTTTATCTCATTTTGAGTTTGGGTTGGCCTTGGGACGAAGAAGGCCTCTTCTCACTTTCACCATTTTCATTCTACACGAACACGTAGAAACACATAACACCCTGTGTGGACGACGAGCATGACGTCATTCTCCAGCACTCACTCAGCCCGTAATTCCTTCTACCCAATATTTTTTTTAAAGTAAGAAGAACGCAGATTACGGCATTGGAATATGGAGAATAAAGACTCTTTGAACTCAGTTGGGTGTTGTGAACACGTACTTAATGGAGAAAATATTTGAGTTTCAACTCTTTTAAGGGCATCTCAAAGGATACACTCTACCCTTAAGATGAATGAATAGGTCAGACTACTTCAAACATTTTTAGGCACCAAAGAAACCTTAAAAAACATCAAAACTGGGATATATTGTACTTAACAACCAAGCGCGACTTCTGTAACCTTGTCTTGTGAGAAAGTCGAGTAAAAATCGAATCAAGGCGTGAATCGTTCCACTTTAGATGGATCCAACGTTAGCGTGATGAAATCTAATGTGTCTTTTGTCACAGATCGTAAATCCGGAGACCCATCGGAGTCGGACGGCAAGATGAACTCAAAGGAGAGGTGGGTCACGGTTTCTGTGCGACAATATCCTAATCTCCAGACAGTCTTATTGTTTTTCCTGGGTGAGTTGGAGAACACGCACGTGAATTTGACCTCGCAATCGGTAGAAAAGGACAGCATGGTGGAGGTGGTCGATGCTAGGAATTTTTGTATCGATTTAATCCAAATAAATACAGGGTAGTATCGATAAATACCATTCCGATACCGTTCCTATTTGAGTCCTTTTAATGTCATGATCCTTGAATAATTGAACCCTCCTCCTCAAGTTGATTCATATTTATGATAAACACAACACATTTAGGCACTAAAAATGTTTCCATTTTTTATTTAATAACTACAATTCAAACTTCAACAGTATAAAAAATAAATAGAAATATTATTCTTAAAACTATTTGTTATTGCAACATCCATTTTGGCCTGGTCATCCTAGAAGGGGGATGACCTCATGTGCGGTCCCTTCTCAAGGTTTTTTCGTTTTCCTCATGTTGAGGTTTTTGAGTTTTTCCTTGCCCTTATGTAGGTTTTAGATCAGGGGATGGTGTAATGATAGTCTGTGGTTTGCAGTAGTCTGTGGTCTGTGCAGCCCTTTGAGACTCCTTGTGATTAAGTCAAGTCAAGTCATGTTTACGAAAATTCCGGACTATAGAGCGCACCTGATTATAAGCCGCACCCACCACATTTTAGGAGGAAAAACGATTTTGTACATACACAAGCCGCACCTGTTTATAAGCCGCATGCGCCCACATTTAAACATGTAACACAAACACAAAATTAACCCAAACCGGACTTTGAGTCCCGCGATTTTAACTGAACATAATGTACACAGTTCAAAAACCACAGCCGGCAAAATGAACGGAAAATGATACCGTTACTTAAGGTTTGATGCAGACCTGCAGAGTCCGGGTGCCCGTTGAAAGTAATCCAAGGAAAAAAGTGTATATTTCCAAAGGTAACGGTGGGAAAAATATATCAGATGAACACATTTACTCACGTAACTCCTTTTTCTTTAACCAACTTTTTACCCCCTCTTCTTTTCTTGTCTGTCCCTCACCTTTAGCGGTCCCCACTTAAACTCGGCACCCCGCGTTTGTTCCGCCCCTCATTTTTCGTTCAAGCGTGCAAAACATATCAGAATAAGTGTCTAAAATAAATACAAATAAATACATTACAAAATTATACAGTTGCAAATACATATTATACATGGGTTACACATTTATTTATTTTTTTACAAAGAAAGACGGTACACCGAGAGAGTTTTCAAAGCTTTAATAATAATAATATAGCTTTGACAGGGCAGTTAATGGTAGCAACACTCGAGCGCCGATAGCGGCCGTCAGAAAAACGACATAAATTGGCCGCAGCACTGAATAAGCCGCAGGGTTGAAAGTTAGAGAAAAAAGTAACGGCTTATAGTTCGGAATTTACTGTATTTGTTTGGCCCTTAATCACAAAGGGTCTCAAAGGGCTGCACAGACTAAAGAAACTACAGTCAGGCAGGATGCAGCCGCAGCCCCGGTAGGGAGAGGCGCTTTAAGTGTGCCTGTCACAAAAACGAGTATACATTTTAGAGCCTGTCCGTGGGTGCTTGGCGGAGGTGTAAAGAATCGATCCCAGGACAATTGTATTAATTTTTTGTGCGTAATTAATAGCCCAAAATGGAAACATTCTGCATTAGGTTTAATCAAGTCAAGTCAATTTTATTTATGACGCCCTTAATCACAAAAATGTCTCAAAGGACTGCACAGGATTACAATTACACAATTGCACAATTACCTGATCTTAAACCAGCATGCGGGCAAGGAACAACTCAAAACCTCAGCGTGAGGAAAAAGAGAAACCTTGAGAAGGGACCTCACAAGTGGTAATCCCCCTTCCAGGATGACCAGGGTGAATTACATTTAGCATTACAGTACACAAACATAGTAAACACTAGGTAACATGTTGAGAATTTGTCCGGAAAGTGCATGACAGGAGCGACGCCCCCAGCCTGTAAACTAGTCCAGAAAGTCTATGACAGCCACGACGCAGCTTCCCATTTTTGCCAGCTGGTCCATGCAGGCGTTCACATGCTTCAGGTCAAACGCTGGTCCGCTGACTCGTCTCAAATCGTCCTTCTTCTTCGTATCACCACCAGGCAGGCAGTGGGAAAAAGACAGGACAATACAGAATATAAGGTTGGCATCAATCATAAGCTTTGGAATAGAAGTGTGTCTCAAGCATTGATTTAAAAACTTCCATTGAGGTTGCAGATCTTATATCGGAAGGCAGGGCGTTACATAGCACCGGGGTCCGGATGGAGAACGCTCTCGAGCCCGCAGACTTCTTGGCTCTCTGAGTCACCAGTAGACCGGCATTTTCCGAGCGCAGACTCCGTGCAGGAACATAGGGGGAAATCAAATCAGAGAGATAAGAGGGTGCTAGCCCATGCAAACATTTATATGTTAATAAGAGAACCTTAAAGTCACATCTTAAGTGGACCGGGAGCCAGTGCAAGTTGGCCAATACAGGAGTAATATGCTCAAACTTTTTGGTCTTCGTCAAAAGTCTAGCTGCCGCATTCTGAACCAGCTGCAAACTTTTGATGCTAGACATCGGGAGACCAGAAAGCAATACATTAATGGCGGATGTTTTCTATAAGGCCCTAGAAGTAATTACCCACTACCCACTGTCTGTGCACACTACAGCTATTTGCATAATTTCACATGCTTCTCACACGTCACTCTTGCCATGTGACGCAGTGACTCTCCGGGGCACCTGGAGGAGAAAGTATCGCAGCTGGAGGCCATGCTGAAGAAACTGCAGGACGACCTGCAAAAGGTGCTTTGATTTTCACGCGCTCGATCGCACAGCAGGTGGGAGCCCACCTTTCCGAGCCGTCGGGCCATTTTGCATCTCGTTTACCCGCCGGCTTCATTTTAGAGGCAGCTGCACGGATGATTACCGACACTGTTTTTGTTGTTGTTTTTTTTTGCACTCGTTCTGTAAAAGGTCGTACGCTCGGATGAATCTGCTGTTGTAAATTGGAATGCGAGGCTGTTATCGGTATTTCACTTTCACTGTTGCTTGAATCTCATCCATGTTCATGTCCGGAATTCGTGTACGTCGAGCCAGAATATTTCCCACGGACTTTCCATCGGCTAAATGCTGAAAATACACAAAGTTGCCTTGCTTTGTTGAGTGTTGATACTGTACATAATGTGTATTTCATCTACGTGTGTGTACAAAAACCTTTTCCCACACTCCTTATCATTTATAGGGAAATTTATTTATAAAAGCTCTTCACCGGGACGGCCATTGTCATTCTCTTTAATTTTGACTCCTTCTTTATTGACTCGTTTATAAATCCGATTCAAACTCAAAGCACAAGTCACTGTCTAGGCGAGGTTCACACTGCAGGAAAATCGGATTTTTTCGGGTTTGATCTGATCACATATCCGATTTTTTTCACACCGGACCCAGGCCACTTTTATATGCGATACATATCTCACCTTTTGGAATGCTGTGTCGAGACACAGTGCAACTCTGCACCCGTGCGTTTTTCTGGACGGATGCCACTGCACCACAAATTGAATAGAATAGAATATACCTTTATTGTCATTGTTACAACATGCAATATGTTGTGACAACGAAATTGGACGTGGCACTCCAGGCCCACATTTTACAGTGAGGATAAGGAAAACAAAGAGATAAGGGAACAAAGAAGATGTTTGTAGTCAAGTCAAGTCATCTTTATTTGTATAGCCCTAAATCACGAAGAGTCTCAAAGTTTGTACTGTCCTTGTTGTATAGGTTTTGTTTTCCTCCGGAGGGGGGTTTATGAGGGGGTGAGGGACAGACAGAGATGGCCGGATCCAACGAGATGTTTGATCTTACTGTACACACGGTCCAGTGTTTTTTTCCCCTAATTGCTCAGTCCACGTATTGAATGAATTTGGGAAGTACAGTCCTTAAACATGCTCGATTAAAGTCACCGGCGACAATAAAACCCCGTCGGGGAGTGCAAGCTGCTGTCTATTGATAGCAGCGGGCAGGAGATTTAGCGCTTTGCTAACATCAGTATCCGGTGGAACGTAAACAGCAAGCACAATGACCACTGTTAGCCCTCTCGGTAGATAGAAGGGTCTACACGATACTGCTGGAAACTCTATATCTAGTGAGCAGTGTATGTCAATGATTCGGCTGTTATTGTAGCGCATAGTCCCCCACCCCTGTTTTTTACTGGAGTCTCCGTCTCGTTCGTGCCGGTGAAGCGTGCGTCCTGCTAGTTGGACTGTGGCGTCGGGGAAGCCAAGACTCTGTGATGACAAAAACACTCCAATTTCGGACGAAGCTGTTGGTGACGATCCGCAGCACAAATTCACTCATTTTGTGGACGATGGATCTGGGGTTGGTCAGGAACATGCTCGGAAGCGCCTTCTTAGCCTAGGCTCGAACGGCAGCCTTTTACTTTTGCTCCGTCGTTGTCGGCAGGCAGATCACCCAGGGAGATCCGGTGGTCTCTGTATATCCCTCGGGATGTTGTGGATGTTATTGTAGTTGCGAAAGGAGTCGAAGGGAAAATATGAGGGATAAAAGAAGACTGAAAAACAAAAGACGAACTGGAGCCCGTGAAGCCGCTGCCGCCGTCTTGGAACGTCATAGACAAAATCCTGGCTAATCTTCTTCTCAAAAGGATCACAGTGTACATCTTCTGCCTATGGTAGCACAATAACTTTAAAATTGCTATAAACACTCCTTGGTTAACATCCATGAGTACTTCCGCAAGCATGACGGGACACCTGTGGTGTTTGCACAGGAGATCTGGCAAAAACGTCAGATTTCAAAATGGGAATCGAGCATTCGGCTCCGCAGTGCGAACCTCGCCGCGTGTTTCGTCTCGGCACTCCTCGCTCGTCGTGTCTCGTCGTCTTTTACGCCTCCCTCTCCCTTTCGTCCCCGCCACACGCAGCGATCTGAGAGACGGCCTTTTGTTTTTTGTCTGTGTGCCCGTGCCTTGCAGGAAAAGGAGGACAAGGAGGCGCTGCAGGCCGAGGTCCACAGCTTGCGGCAGAACAACCGACGGCTGCAGGAGGAGTCGCAGAGCACCGTGGCGCGCCTCATCAAAGTCACCGAGCTCCTCTGCAACGTCAACAAACCCTGTTAGAGCCGTCGTACCGACTACTTTACGCGTCGTACCGCCTAGCCCCGGGTCCGAGCCTTTGCAAATAACATATGAATAGTCACGACCTTCCTTGACGAGCTGAGTTTGAGGCTCCGGGCCCGCGTGCATGGATGTCCCTTTACCGATTTAAATACTTGACGGGCCGAGATGACCGGCACTTCGTTTTCCAGTTAGGAGAGCGCGTCTTTTCGGAACTCCACCAAAAGTGCGTACGTGCAGCTGGGAGGGAAATTGTGTGTGTCGAGTGCAAAAAAACAATAATAATCTTGACCCGTTGGCAAAAATCTCCCAAATCAAGCAAGAAACTCAACTTGGTTTTTGTACTAGCCACACCAGATTCATAAAAATGAACTCTTTCACATCCATTACTCAATGTCGAGCTCATAAGAAAAACAAATGTTGCCGCGATTAAGACACAAGATTTTTTTTTTTGTATTTTCCCGTTTTTGATTTCGCTTATGGCCGTTAATACCTTTTAGGTATTCATTTTCTTCTCTTAGGAAAAAAAAAACGGCAGCACGGCGGAGCAGTGGTTAACGCGCAGTTCAGAGGTCATGAGATCCAGCCTTCCTGTGTGGAGTTTGCATGTTCTCCCCTTGCTTGCGTGGGTTTCCTCTAGGCACTCCGGTTTCCTCCCACATTCAAAAAACATGCATGTCAGGTGAATTGTCCGGTCTAAATTGTCCCGGGTGTCCCCTGCCCACTGCCCGAAGACAGCTGGGATGGGCTCCAGCACCCCCGCGACCCTACTGAGGATAAGCGGTCCAGATAATGGATGGATGGAGAGAAAAAAAAAACATTGTTTCTTATCTTGGTAGAACATAATTCTTAAAATGAGCAAATGTCATCTAGACCAGTTCACTTTGCATTATTTTCAACTTTTACTTGTGAAATATACTTTTTTATTTTACTATATTTATAATTGACTGTATTTTCTGGCCTATAAGGCGCACCTAAAAAACAAGAAATTCCAAAGTCCGTCTTATAATTCGGTGCGGCTTTTAATTAAATGTCTCTACATACTATTTATTAATCAAGTTAATTGAGTAGATTTACTGATTTTGATGGTCTGTGATTTTTTTTTTTTTACTTTTCAAGTTGTTGTTTTTTATGCAGCCCTCGCTCTTACTGCAATTTTAAATGAGTTCTCCTTATAGTGCGGTGCGCCATTTCTATTTAATAATATCTTGTTAAGGAATCTTCTGATGATACGTCTTATAGTCCAGAAACTACAGTACCTTTTTTTTAAATTTTGCTTAAGAAACAACTTTGAAAAATATAGTAGAATAAGAAATATATTTTATGTGGTTTACCATAAAAAAATACTTAAAGTATATTGTGAAAAAAGTAGAATATTTCAACATATAAATAATATAGAAATATAGTTAATAGGAGAAATATCAGATTTTTTTACGTATTGTACTAGACTGATAAGTAAATAGTGAATCTTATTTTGCTTAAAAATTAGGTAAAATATTGTATAATATGAAATATGTATTGAATGAACAAAATGTTTTGATAAAATACAAAAATAAACTGAAAAAGTAGCCCAATTATTTGCCAATGGGTTAAGTTTTCTTGATTTTCTATGGCATGAGTTTGCCACACACAATGTGAAGCGTCACGTTAATTCTTAAAAGCAAGGTCAATCCCGGAAGAGTTTGTCTTTTCAATAATAGGGGAATGCTTTCCAATACGGTCTTTAGTCATTACCGTGATAAATTCCACCTTTTTTCGAATTCCCTGGGGCGGCCATTTTGCGGTCAACTGAAAATATCATGGTTGCTCTCAACAGATTTCCAAATTTGTTCACGTGACGTAAGAAAAGTCGTGAGATATTATTTCCCCTAGCGATCGTGGGGATATACCCAAAATGGCCGCTCCCTGGAATGAATGAATCACTCCGGATCCTGTGACTTAAAGGGACAGTGTGTATTATTTAGGCTCCTAGTGGTACAAAAAACTTTTATTTGAAAAATAATATTTTTCATAAATAAGCAAAAAATACACAAGCTATCATAAAAATGTGCATTTTTCAAAATGAGTTGAGAAATTTGCATTTATTTTAGATAACGTGAGCCTCACTTAGAGGGAGCTGACATGATTGTCCGACATCTTGCTGCTACAGGTAACCCTCATAAAAATCCTTTCAAGATTCTAGATTCACGTTTCATTTTAATTAACATAAAATTCCAATGAATTTTTCTTTGCAACAATGTTGTACACTATTAATAAAATATATATTTTTAATTCATCAAATGAGATGCAACTTCAATAGAAAGTATAGTTGAAACATTGAGGAGGTTGGAAAGAAAGATCTTTCTTTGAAGAAAAATAATTTCAATTAATAAATTCATAATTTAAAGAATGGAATTTTCCTAACGATCTGATACCTTTGAACTGTACTGTCAGGACCAGAGCAAAGGGTAGACCCAATCGTGTATCGATTACCACAAGTTTTATTGTAAAAAGAGAGGAATGACTGCGCCCACGATTCGGTATTCGCTGGACGCAGGAAGCAGGTCGCTCTCGGATTGTGATCCGAACACGGAAGTGGATCTTCCAAAATGAGCGATGGCGGTGTCAGGAACGGAAAAACTGGTCGGTAGCCGGGACTGGGAGAGCAAGGCGTGGTCGGGGTCGGAAACGAGTCGTGAGCCAGGACGGGAGAGTAGACGTAGTCGGGATCAAAAACGGGTCGTAAGCCGGGACGGGAGAGCAGACGTGGTCAGGGTCGAAGCCGGAGACAGACGGGAGCAAAAAAACGGGACAGGTGGGAGTCAGTGTCGTAAAAGGCTAGCCTTGTATACACAGAGGTTCGCAGACGGACTGACAACAGGGGATTGACAGGACTGGGTTTAAGTAGGGACAAGGAGCCAATCAGAGCCCGTAATCATGACATATGCTGGATATACAATCGAGACTATTGTAAAATGTGTCCACTAGATGTTGCTGTATTTTCTTGTGCACCCAAAAACGTGTGCTACAAAACACAAAAGAAGAATACAAACTACAGGCTCAAAGTAAGCAAACCATTTATTCTCATTTTTTTGCCCGGCCTTTCACGAGGTTCTTGGTTTTTGGTGGACAATTATGTCAGCTCCCTTAAGGCGAGGCTCATTATTTGTCAATTAAATGCTAATTTCTCAACCCATGAGTATTTAAAAAAATGTATGTTAATACGATAGTTTTATGTATTTTTTTTATTTTATTATTATTTAAAACAATATTCATGTTTTTTAATGAATGGAATGTGTAAATAATACACACGTTGTGTTTAACTCCAATCCCACAACCAGAAATCCGTTTTTGACCCAAGAAATGTTATTGTAAAGATCTTTTTGGTGATTTATTTCCATCATTCCGAAAAGGCCGAGGAAACGGTCGATGATTGCAAACCCCTCTCGGTAGTTTGCGCGTGTAACGATGCTTGCTAGTAGTACTGTATTCATTTTAGGGAGGGACCCTTTTGATAATACCTCCACGAAATGAAGGCCTTCCACAGGAAAAACATGGAAACGAGGAAACAAAGGCAGGAAAGAAAAGCTTTCTGGTTTCCCCTTCGACTTCACGTCGATAATGTAGCAGCCGTACTGTAGAATAAGCCCCCCTCCCCCCCAAAAAGCCAGCTCTAGGTGTCGATGAAGCTCTTCGTGATGGACACAAGATGATGAAAAAAATGAGTTAGATGTTTTACTAGATTTAATGTTGCACTTTTTGGGGAAATCAACACTGGTTTCTATTTTGATCTTCAAGTTGCTCTTCCCTCTATCTTACCTCACGTTTTGGGGGGGGGTCCTTCGATGTGTGTAAAAAAAGACTGGAATGCTTCTCCTCAGTGCCAAGCGACCATCGCCCAAGGCAGCTCTCGAAGCCAATCATAACGCTCCAAACTCTCGTGAGTTGTACAGAATTTTTCTCTTGTCGTGTTATTTTAGAGTCACTGTGAATATCTGGTACCAGCATATTAAGATGTTTGAATCTTTATGATCCGACTGAATCTTCGACGGCCAACCGGGCAAAGCATGAGAATGTACCAAGCGGATTTCCCTCCTCGGTGTGTTTGTGGAAATTTTAACTTATCGCCAACGCGGATATTGTTGTATCTGTTGAAACCGGAGGGAAGGGAATAAAATCACCGGGTCTTACGAACACCTTCGATACGCCTTAAAGGGCGAAATCAGGGCAAAGTTTTACTTTGTGCCTATGTGAAAATGTATGTGTCGACATCTTTCTTTATTTGCTGCACTGATAAAAGATATGAGTTTGTGCGATGTGAGCAAGATTCGATGACCATGTGTTATTTTTCTTTGTCTCGGCTGAGGTTCAAGCAGTAAATCTCAAATCGTGGGGTTTAACTTTCCCAGAAACAAAATGCAATTGCGCCTCCACTACACTAGGGAGCGCTGGTGTTCTCACTGTCAGAATGGTTTGGTTGCATTTAGCCTCCACGCAGTGCATTAAGCACTGAGCATGAAGTGAAGACATGAAGTGCAACTGACGCTCAAGTGACTTCATGAAAAAAAATATTTAACACGCATGCGGGAGAGGCAAAGAGAGACTGGGTAATGAGACAAAAGTCTCCTTCCAAAAGCTAAGACGAAGAAGTTTGACGAAGCGAATGTAGCACTTAACGAGCAAGGACTTGCTATGTTAAAAATGTTGGCAGCAGACAGCATGAAGCCAAATACATGTGACTTACATACTGTATTACAATCCAATCACGTTAATAAGACGTGTGAGTGTTTTCTCAGCCAAATTATCCCGAAAGGTATAAATTTGGTGTGGACAGAGGTGACAAGTTACCACCAATATCGAGAAAACGTTGACCAATATTATGTGATCAGGTAAGAAAAAAGGGGGGGCATGAGAGGATTTCTTCTTCCAAAGGGGTGCGTGACAGAAAGTAATCCAGAGGCACTGGGCTAAAGCAACCCGGCTCGTAAATCGAGTCGTCTGCAAATATGTGATTGCCAAGACTTATAGAGACTTAAAGAGACAGTGTGTATTATCCGATCTGATGTCACTGCATTGTGTCGTGCAACTAAAAATTCTTTCTAAAAAGGGCTAGAAAAAATTACGTAGACTCAAAGTGACCGGAACGTACCATTTTTTTCTCATTTAAAAAAAATGCACATTTGTATGATAGTTCATGTATTACATCCATCCATTATCTGCACCGCTTATCCTCATTAGGGTCGCGGGGGAACTGGAGCCCATCCCAGCTGTCTTCGGACAGTGGGCAGGGGACACCCGGGACAATTTAGACCGGCCAATTCACCTGACATGCATGTTTATGGAATGTGGGAGGGAACCGGAGTGCCCGGAGGAAACCCACGCAAGCACGGGGAGAACATGCAAACTCCACACAGGAGGTTCAATCTCATGACCTCAGAACTGTGCTGCACACACCCTAACCACTGCTCCGCCGTGCTGCAGTTCATGTATTATAGCTTATTCATTAAACCAATATTGTTTTTAAACGACTAAGGCACTATACAATACACACTGCCCCTTTAATTAAAATGGAAACGAGCGCTTCAAATGACTCGAGAAAATATAACTAGAATATAAATCGGGGGCCTCCCAAAAACACTTCAGTAGCCCCACACACTGTTTTTGAAAACATCTCACTAGTGATGGGTCATTGTGATTTTCTACGAAATTTGATTTCTAACTGATAAGCCAAATTATTGACATGATCACTGTCTGGAAAAAAATTGTGAATTTTTACCAAACTTTTATAAAAAAGAGGCTCAAATTAATGTTTGATTAACTCACCGCCCCTATACAAGGCAGATGTTTTAATGGTTTCTAGGATAGACTTTGTGCAGTACTGCTGAGATTTTTACTGAACAAAAACTGAATATTCTGGGCAACGTGATGTAGAGAATTAAGCTGTATGATTTCACAAAATCCACAGTCACGTGGCTGACAATCACTTTTGTACTAGGATGGTGGGCAGAGACAAAAATATAACTTGAGGGGCAGTGGAAAAATCCTTACTTTCCACATAATAGTAACAGAAAAAAACATGGTTGGTGATCTTCTGATATAATCATGGTCAGAGAACTGAAAAGGGACCTATCCTCGTTTGGAATCCCTCCCCGTCCCGGCATTGGGGAGTACTGACGATGCCGGTCGATGTCTTTATTTGGAGCTGAAGAACCGAATGCGGTTCTCTTCACTGGGATCTGCACTATGTGCACAGACTCAACTGTAAATACACACTCACTAGTGTTTAGATTTGTGTATAATATTTCACTCCGGAGTTGACAGCAGATTCCCTTTTTTTCTGCCAACAAGAAAAGGCATCATGATGCTTTCAAGTTCCTTTTTTTCCCATCCAAAACAGGAAAAAGAGGCATGACGTCATCCTGTTTGAGAGGCTGAAGTTCTCTGTTTCGCCACAAGAGGGCCCTATACTAAGACTGAGTCTAGATCAGCGTCGAGGGGCCATATTGGGTTAAAACACAAACTGGTTTTAGCTGGGGGCCACAAATGTTATAAAAATTCTCACGGGGGCCGGACTAGTAAGTTTAAGGGAAAGAGAGAAGGAGGAAAAGTCAGAGAAAGATAGGGAGGAAAAGAGAGAACGATAAACAGATATGGAGAACAAGGGAGACAGAGTCACAGTGAGAGAAAAAGAGAGAGCAGAATAGAGATATGAATGGAGAAGAAGGGGGAATGGAATAGAGAGGGAAAAAGAAAGTGAAAAAAGAGAAAGATAAAAAGAATAAGAGAAGCGAAAAGACAGAAAGAAAAAAGTCAGCAGGAGAAAACGAGACAGTGAGGTGAGAGAGAGAGAGAGAGAGAGAGAGAGAGAGAGGTCAAAGAGGGTGAGAAAGAAAGAGAAAAATAGAAAGAAAGAGAATTACAGTGTAATTCATGAGATCGAACCTCTGTAAATTGGAATTAGCTAGCTAAAAAGGTAGCCAGATAGCTAGCTAAACAAATGTGTGGTCAGACATTTGGCAAAAAAGTAAGTTTGAAAACCCGCGCAAAATAAAATACAAAATGAAAAACATACGAAACAAAGAGCCTTGATTACGTCACAATCGCGCCACCAATCAGTGATGAATATGTCCCCTGTAGCCTTAACGCCAAAAAAATAAAATAAATTATTTAAAACAGAAGCAGTTCCTGGTAGAACTGTCTCCAAATTACTATAAGACTTACCAAAAGCCCGCAATATTAATCTATTTATTTTTTATTTTTGATAAAACATCGCCTTCAAAAGTCAAGACTGCTTTTGACTGACAGCTCTGAAAACCAATCAGATTCGGAGTTAATCAGCGCTACAAACACACCTGGAGCAAATTGTGATTTCCACGCAAAAAGACGGAAACTCACGATGAAGGATTTGTGGAATAGCAGGAATTCTCATCTATGGCGGTGAGTGGAAATTTAACGTCACCTCAGACGCTAGAAGCGATTTAAATTGCTGATTCGCACGGTGACGTCATTGCGAACGTATTCGTTCATTAGCAGTGGTTAGCAGGGTTGGGTAGGGTTACTTTAACCGGATTACTTTCAATGACTTTTGGATTACTACAATAGCAAATATGCTAAGAAAAGACAAAAGAAACTAAATAAGAATAAAATGATGACTCACAACACGTGGTAAGCTTTCTCTGGCTTTGATCTCCGGCAAAACTAAGATAAAATGCGACAGAAACAAAAAGAAAATAAATCCAAACAGCTTGCCGACATCATTTTTGCCGTTCCATGTATTCTGTTACTCCCCAAGCCTGCACAAAATGGAGTCATTTTAATCATATTTAGTTTCTTTTGTCTTTTATTAGCGTATTTGGTATTGGAGTCATTCAAAAGTCATTGAAAGTAATCCAGTTCAAGTAACCCTACCCAACCCTGGTGGTTAGTAATGGGTAGAGGGTTAATCCCTTAGCTTTCCTGTCCAATTGGCATCAAATCCCAATCCCGATTCTAAATCAATTGAATTCTCTTTTTGAACCGTTTGGAGAATATAGCCGCTTTTAGTCTTTATTTTTTTTTTAGGCTCCGGGCAGCACGGCGGCGCAGTGGTTAACGCATGTGCGGCACAGTTCATGTCTTGGGAACCTCCTGCGTGGGTTCAAATCCAGCTCCAGACTTCCTGTGCGGAGTTTGTATGTTCTCCCCGTGCTTGCGTGGGTTTCCTCCGGGCACTCCGGTTTCCTCCCACATTCCAAAGACATGCATTTCAGGTGAATTGGCCGGTCCAAATTGTCCCTAGGTGTGAATGAGCAAGTGAGTTGTCTGTCCCTCTGTGCCCTGCGATTGGCTGGCAACCAGTTCAGGGTGTCCACTGCCCGATGATTGCTGGGATGGGCTCCAGCACCCCGCGACCCTACTGAGGATAAGCGGTGTAGCTAATGAGATGAGAGAAGTTTTGTCCCAAACTCAAATAATGACTGCAAGCGATGCTACTACAGAGTTGGAACACACAGAAAGGTTGTTCTACTTCCCTGACTGCCTTACCTGGGACATAAGCATGAAGCCTTACCTGGACCCAGATCAAATTTGATCGCAATCTGAAAATTGAAAAGATTTATTTTTTACACATTTTCCACTGAGAATCCTGAGAAGAGTTAAAAAAAAAAAAACATTGGGCCAACACTACGCCATGGGTCAATAACTTTTTTAAGGGGCAAGAAACTTTTTTTTACTTAGCTAAAATTGTAGCACGATAGCTAGCTAAACGGAACGCTTTTTGCTCATTTGCCTTAAAAAAAAAATCGGAATTAGCTAGCTAACAAGGTAGCCAGATAGCTAGCTAAAAAAACTGCACACTTTTTGCTAATTCGCCCTAAAAAATACTGTAGATTGGAATTAGCTAGCTAAAAGGGTAGTCTGGTAGCTAGCTAAACAAACTGCACATTCTTAGCTCATCCATCCATTATCTGCACCGCTTATCCTCAGTAGGGTCGCGGGGGTGGTCGAGCCCATCCCAGCTATCTTCAGGCAGTGGGCAGGGGACACCCTCAACTGCTTGCCAGCCAATCACAGAGACAGACAAGTCACTCGCTCATTCACACCTAGGGACAATTTGGACCGGCCAATCCACCTGACATGCATGTTTTTGGAATGTGAAACCCACGCAAGCACGGGAAGAACATGCAAACTCCGCATAGGAAGGTCAGTAGCTGGATTTGGAACCATGAGCTTAGAACTGTGCCGCACACGCTCTTACCACGGCGCCGCCGTGCTGCCCATTCTTTGCTCATTCGCCCTACAAAAAAACTGTTAATTGGAATTAGCTAGCTAAAAAGGTTAACAAATTGCACGTTTTTTGCTCGTTTACCTTAAAAAAACAATCAGAATTAGCTAGCTAACAAGGTAGACAGATAGCTAGCTAAACGTTTTTTGCTCATCCGCCCTAAAATACATACTGTAAATCGGAATTAGCGAGCTAAAAAGGTAGCAAGATTGCTAGCTAAAAAAATGCCACATTTTTTTGCTCATTCACCTTGAAAAAACATTAGATTTGAGTTTGTTCTATTTTCTGTAAAATAAATCCATAAAAAGTATAAATTTGTATATTGATTCTCATTCTATTCTCAATGAATTACTTCAAAATAATTATCAATACTTGAATTGATTCAGTTCAGGGGCCTAAATTCATCGTATTGTTACTAGGTTCATTTCTGAAAGAAGGTTAAAGAGCCTCAGCCAACCAATTAAAAACCATCTTACTAGAAAATCCCAATGACCCAGCCCCGGTGAGCTATTTTCAGAACAGGTCTGTGAGCCCCTCCACTGTCCTCATGGGGGCACTATGTTTCTAATGTTTCCAACCTTCTTTCCTCATAAAACAAAGGAAATAGAAGCAATTCTAGCAGACTGGGGAAGTACAGTAATCCCTCGGTTATCGCGGTTAATGGGGACCAAAACCACCTGCGAAAAGTGAAAATCCGCGAAGTAGCGACGCCCCTTCAAAAATGCTTAAAAAAAATGAATTAAATATGGAGGAAATAAACCAAAAGAAAAAAATGAGAACAAAAAGTGGAAGTTCCACGATCGACTGCTAAATCAGTAACTTTGGTCAAGTCATTGAGCACTGTAGGGCCACTGCACGCTTTTCCCTTCAGTATCGTGTTCATGAGGAGGAGCAGCGTCTAATTTTTCCTTCTTTAAACCTCGTCCCTTTTACAGGGGCCTTACGTTAATAGAAACTCCATAAAGTATTCTACTTTCAATGTTTTTGTTTTTTTAATTATTTTATTTACCGTATTTTCAGCACTATAAGGCCCACCTAAAAGCCTTTATTTTTTTCAAAAGCTGACCATGCGCCTTATAATCCAGTGCGCCTTATATATGGCTCAATATTAAATCGCAAGGTCTCGCAACTTACGCAATAGCCGCCGACTCGATTTTCCCCCGAACGTGGAGTAGTCCGCGGTTTATGCTTGGATTTATGTACCGGCGTTTCATTAGCTAACCAATGTGTCAATCATCATTTGAATCGATCGCTATTGGCTTAAGTTATTCGGAGCCTCGGATTGGCTGGAGGGCCAAAACAAACCCTGCAATTGGCCGAAAAAGATGACTGAATAGCAAGCTTGCTAAACTACGCCATAAAGCAACATGTTTCATTAGTCTGTATTTGTAAACATTTGACTCTCCTGGATTTACTTCACTCGCGGTTGTAAGAAGACCATGATTGCGTATCATTATTGAACGTGAGAACTTAGGTGAGCTATGCGGCTTTATATTTTCCCGGTATCTTGTTTTAGAACGATCTTGATGTTGCTGTGATGAGTTGAGTGAATTCAACTCAATTCCAAGTGTTTATTGTCATATGCACAGTAAAGTTGCGAGCGAAAAAGAAAATAGAAACTAAGGAATGGTTGGTATTTCTCGAATTCCAAGACTTTAACCTTCCGAATGATATTTGAAATGACGCATTTACGTGACATCGTACGGACACCGCATCCTCACGTGTCTACGACACGTATTTGCTTCTTTGCAAGCTTTGGGAATGTGAAGGGGGGAATCAGTTGGACTGAACTATCTGACTGTTTTGTCCACGTTCCCATTGTAGCGCCTTATCTATGGAAGATGTAGGACCCAAAACTATTTTTTGGGGGTGCGCCCTATAACCCGGTGTGCCCTATAGTGCAGAAAATACGGTAATTATTATTTTTTTAGACCCGCGAACGTGGAACCGCGAAGTAGCGAGGTCCCACTGTATTATAACATTCAATTCCCCGTCCTGGAAGTCTGTCGCCCCCTAGCGTCTCAAGGGAGGAGGGGGCGTTTCCCCACATGTCCCCTCCTGTCGCTCTCCGCGGGGGCCGCCGTCGACCTTTCAGTCCCCTCACGTGAACGCACCACCGCCGGGAGCATTTCCCACTTGTCCGCGGCGTTTCGGAGACTACCGCTGCCCGAAATCGGCGTCCGAGTCCCGGCGGCGTTTCCTGACCACTCCTTCCGCTGATTGTGGATCTTTAATCGGGGGAGTTGTCGAGGCCACCGTGGGCGACACGAGCGTTTGTGTTCCGGGAGGACATGCGGGCAGCGGAGGTATGAGAGCGGCGAGGCACCGGCGGCCCTGGCAGCCGTTTTGCTGCTGCGGACTGGGGCTGCTCGCCGTCTTGTGGCTCGCTCAGGTCTTCCGCGCGCCAGGTGAGTCCAAACGGGGAAATGCACGACTAACATTCACGATTTTGGATTGTAAAAGGACCAAGGGGGTTCGGCGATGACCGATAGGGGTGTCAGTCTTTTTTTTAAAGGGACAGTGTGTCATATTTGGTGGACAGAAATGAATGAATGGCATGAAAAAGTCTGGCTTTGCTGGGGGTCTTTACAGAGGCTCACCATTACATTTTGATTCTGAGATGTATAATTTCATAATTTTTCTTGTTCTCTTCTTTTCTCATTTCCTGCCTCTATACTTTGATGTATGTTTTCTTTTTTTTACTAGCGTTTGAATTTTTTCGTGTTTTATCTTTTCCTTCTTTTTATCTTTTACTTTTTTTCCCCCATTTTCTTTTATTTCTAGCGTCTTACTTGTTTCTTTTTTTCCCTCTTCTTTTTTGTCTTTTCGTTATTCTTGTTTTTTTTTATGAGCTTTTTACTTTTTCTTGCTTCTGTCTTTTTTCTGCCCCTTTTTTCCTTGTTTTTTTTTCCTTTTTGTTCTCATTTTTTTCTTTTGGGTTATTTCCCCCCTATTTAATTCATTTTGTGTATAATATTCATTATATTTCATCATATATGGTTTCAAACAACAATCTCAAGAGCGTCTTAGAAACCAAAAGAGCCAAAGTCCCCCTCATCAGTATCATAGTGATATCCTTATCTAATCAAGGATTAGTATCGGTATCTGTATCGGGCTATAAATTTGTGGTATCATACCTTAAACACTAACATTGCAGATCTTATGTCAGAGGGCAGGGCATTCTGCAGCATCAGAGCCTAAATGTAGAATCCTTTCAAGCCTGTGGATTTCTTCTTGGCTCTTGGAATCACAAATAGACTACCATTTTCTGGGTGGAGGCTCCAAGCAGGAACTTGGGAAAAGTCACATTTTTAACAGACAGGAAGCTATTGAGGTTTTTTTTAGTTTTTCCTTGCCTTCATGTAGGTTTTAGATCAGCGGATGCCGTCATAATAGTCTGTGGTTTGCAATAATCTGTAGTCTGTGCAGCCCTTTGAGACTCTTTGTGATTAAGGGTGTCTCAAATAAACAGGACTTGACTAACTGACTGTATTATAGTGCGGAAATGGTTGTGATGTGTTCAAACAGCCCGTGTATTCCGTGGCTGCATGGCTGCTATTGGTGTGTGTGTGTGTGTGAATGGGTAAATGTGAAGCAGATTGAAAGCGCTTTGGGAGGTCTTCATTGACTTGAAAAGCGCTATAGAAATGCAGAGCATTTAGCATTCATTGGTTTCCGCCCATGGGAAGTATACCAAAGTAGCCCCGGATGGAACATAATGTTTCCCAAACACCGTAAAAGCCATAGAACACTCGCTTTGATCGTTATCCTTCATTTTACCTCCTGTCCCCCGAGCGCGGATTTGTGATCTTCGACACGGAAAATAATATCCGAGAGTATTACGTGCGATAAAGGATCCGTTATTGCGGGATTAGACGTGTCGAAATCCAATCACGGAATGTTTCTGGAATATGTTGGAGGTGACGATGATTCCGTGGAAAACGGAAGGAACGGTACAGACTCATTTTTCATTCCTGTCTCTGGAAACGATACCGACTTCAGAATTTTCCGCTGGTTGTACTGGTGTCTTGTCTCCGGAAACGATACCGACTTTGGGCTTTTCCGCTGGTTGTACTGGTGTCCTGTCTCCGGAAACCATACCGACTTCAGGCTTTTGGTTGCGCTGGTGCGACTGCGTTTTTAGGACAGTCGCGCGTCACGGGATCCGGCATAACGCTCGAGTTCTTTGTCAAATGCGTGGGATTGAAACCACATTGGCTTGAACATTACTGGAATCTTACCGAGGCGAGTCAGACTCTGTTTTGTTTGTCTCCTTAAATGTTCCTGCGCCACTGATCTACCGCCATGATACTCGAGGTCTGCTCCAGTAGGCCTTCTTGTTCACTCTTTTCAGGCCGGAAGGCTCCCCAACTTTAGCGGTTTCTGTACATCTGTGCTGGAGACGTCGATGCTCCTGCGCAGGAGTGACTCTCAGCAGAGATTGTATTCATGTAGAGATGTCTCACTCTGTCGTTATTATTTCTATTATGTTTTTGTTTTTTTGTTGACATTGTCCTGATCTTTGTGGGTGGCCAGGCTCAAAAGCGAACCACCTTTTGTTGGTGAGCTCCGGCGGCCGTACCTGCTCAGTTTTCTGCTTAGGTAGCGTCGTCTTCTTCTGGAAGCCCCATTTATGGAGGTGCTCTCGCAGCCGGGACTCTGCAGAATGACGTGACCGGAGCGACTCGAGAAAGTCGCAGTGACCCGTAAGCGGGAGAAAACGCAACCGGCAGCTTGATGCTGAAGATCGGTGGTTCCCAAACTACAGCCTGAGGGCCAGGTAGGGCCCACCTCGACATGAAGTCTGGCTCCTTGAACACTACCGGTCCGGGTGGGTGGTTTTGGTCGTGACTGGATTTGAACCCAGGTTGCGCCGGTCTCCTTCCACTGGACCAAAAATAGATTTTGGTGTTGTCTCCTTCATTTTTTTCCGTAAGAAGAAAAGTTCAGTATCCATCTTGCCGATAAATAGTTGATGAGAATACAATGAATGTTCAATTTTTTAAAATTCCATCTGGTGGAGTTAGGTTCTCAGGGTTTGCAAGTGCTTGAAATCCCTAAAAATGCTCGAATTTTTATGCTGTGTTTTCAAGGATTGAAAGTGCTTGTATTTTGGGTGAAGTGCTTGCGAACGCTTGAAATGGTTGCCGTGTTTCTTAACACGTCTGCTTGACAATGATGCTGACACTGCTCTCTGGTGGCTTGGCTTTGCCATTGCATTTCTTCACTTGTGATCCGCTGTATTAGGATTATGGACATTTTTAATGGGCTGTGCGTTTCCCAGTGGCAAATTGTAAAGGGAAGAACTCCCCGCTCCTGTCATTTTCAGGAATTTCTCTCAAAAACACATCTATTTGTGATTTACTCAAAATCTGATAAGCATACGTCTTGCTAAATGCGAAAGCGATATGTAAATCGCAGATATCTTTGCACAATACATGATTCATACCGGGGTTTTTCTTTTGATGGTACTGGAGCAAGCCAATACGGTACCGCAGTGGTTAGCGCGTGTGCGGCACAGTTCTGGGGTCATGAGATCCAACCTTCCTGTGTGGAGTTTGCATGTTCTCCCTGTGCTTGCGTGGGTTTCCTCCGGGCACTCTGGTTTCCTCCCACATTCCAAAGACATGCATGTCAGGTTCATTGGCTGGTCTAAATTGTCCCAGGTGTCCCCTGCCCACTGCCTGAAGATGGCTGGGATGGGCTCCAGCACCCCCGCAACCCTACTGAGGATAAGTGCAGATAATGGATGGGTAATGGAGTAATTGGAAAAAGTCCTTAAAAGTGCTTCAATTTGGTCATGAAATTGGTATTGTTTATTTGTATAGGCCATCATCACAAAGTGTCTTGAATCCCTGTACAGACTATGACTGACTACAACCTCCCCTGATCTATAACCTACATGAAAGCAAGGGAAAACTCAAAAAGCTCAGCATGAGGGAAACGACGAAACCTTGAGAAGCTGACCGGGCCAAAATAGATTTGCATTAATAAACAAAAAAAAATCAAATATAAAATAATGAAAGTATCATACAAAATAGAAAGGTTGACCGGGTCGCAATGGATGTAGCATTAGCAAACCGATATTGTCAACATGAAATCTAAGCCTTGCGTTCTGGTTTTCTCGGAATCTCTTCGGCCTCAGCCCGCTCCTGTTTCTGAACGAAACGATCCTGTCGCAATAAGCGCTCGCTGTTGTTTTGACGCGCCGAAAGAAAAGCTGCGGACAGGAACGTAAGCGTTGGGGGACGGAACTCTGTCCTCCGGATGATTGACAGCGTCAGATGGCGTCCTCTGGCTTTCCCCAAACGGACCGCAGTTGTTTGGAGGCACCGTCGGAATTCCCCGTTTGGAATACTCCGACTGGAGTTGTTGTTGTTGTTGTCGAGCAAATTGCTTGTTTTCATCTGTGATACGCCGAAAATCACGTTTTCTATAATGTGGTGCGCGGCCTGGAATCGGGTCCATTCATGATATGCAGTAAGACAACGATACGATACTACATTAAAGGGACAGTGTGTATAATTTAGTGTGACCGAATGGTTAAAAAAAAAATTTCTTTAAAAGAAAACAATATTATTTTAATTGGTAAACAAAAATACATAAACTATCATGTACAAGTGCATTTTAAAAAACTCATAGTTGGAGAAATTGGTATTTATCCAATGCATGATGAGGACAACCTACAGAGAGCTGTTATATATGTCAGCCATCTTGTTGCAAAGTGTACCGCTCAAAAAAACAAAAACCTGTCTTTTCTTCCTTCTTTTATTCTTTTGTTTTCTTTGATTTTTTTTCCCTACCTTCCTTTTCCTGGCTGTTTCTCAGCTTTTTTTTTTTTCTCACTTTTTCTCCTATAGTTGATGTGGTGTAATAAATATTGACAGGTTTTTCTTCTTTTTTTTCTGTTTTTCGTCTTTCTGTTTCTACTTTGTTCTTGTTTGTGTTTTCCGTTTTTCTCCCTTTTCCTGCTTTTTTCTCCTTGTCTTCCCCTTTTTCTTTTCTGTTTTTCCTGTTTCTTTCATTTTCTAATTTCTCCTTTTATTTCCTTTTTCTCTTTCACAAAAGGCTCGGGAACAAAGGAAAAACGTGGCATCCTGGTCACTTGAAGTCTCTCAGTATTTTTTTCTAATGCCTTTAACCACTGGTTATTTGCTGTCACTACAGCGACATCCAGTGGTCAAGTATGACACACACTCCATTTAAAGCCCTAGCGCCTAATATTTGACCACTCGACAGCACGGTCTGATGTGAACGAAAACCGGTGCCAAGAGCGCAACATGGCAGCAAGATGCCAGACAAACATGGCGGCAACTTCTAGGTAGGGATTTCACGATGTCAAAGAAATAAAATAAAAAAACATGGGTAACATTGGTATTACAGTTCGTGTATGAAAGAATGAAAGTGTTTTGGACCATTAGGAGACAATATCACACACTGTCCCTTTAAAGACCTTTGAACAGATTGCATAATGTAGTTTAGCATAACAGCGTGATTGGTGGAAGCGGAGGCCTTTTGAATTTCAGTCCTCTTGAAGTGTGAACATGAAAGCCTCCTCTGCTCTCTTTCGAAACCGGAAGCTTCCCAAGTTGCAAAACAGAGCGCACCCCTCCGACGGGCACTCGGGCCTATTCCAGAACGTGAAATATTATCCGCGGGGCGCGTGGGTGTTCCCTGTCCCGTCGCCGCGGTAACGCTGCCACGGCCGCGCCCGTTCCGCAGATAAGCTGTCGAGGAATGGGACGGGGGGTTAAAATACACGCCGGCCTGATAAACGAGGGCAGCTGACGGAGGCTTGGTCTTCTCGCTCTGGATCTTTGTTCTAGGTTTCGGGGAAACCCGAACCCGGTCTAAAAACGAAGGGCTCTTGGGAGCCGGTGGAGTCCGGGTGAAGTTGGCCAAGAAAACATTCCACTCTTCTCTAATCTAAAAACGATTAAAAGACATTAAAAGATAAAAATGCTCTTCTTTTTAAGTCACCGAAAGACCTCCCGAAGCGCTTTACAATGTATTCCACACTCATTCCACATCGAACTTTGAGGAATCCAACCTGCGACCTCTTGGTCTCGAGACGAGCGCTCGACCTCCTAAGCCCCTGCCCCCTGTTAACGCTTCATGTTAAAATAAACCAATCTATCAGTGATCAATGAACCCAAAATGTACACCGGTCGTATTATCAGGGAAACATTAGCCAAAGTCTGCCCACCCGCAGGTAGTGATGGGAATTGCAGCCTGTTAACGCTTCATGTTAAAATAAACCAATCTCTCTTTAAAGGACCTCTTTCGACCCAGCTTACGAAAAAGAGCCAGCTCATTCAGTTCTCAAACGGCTCCTCAGATTTGTTGTTTTTGCTTTTAATCCGCACCAATAATCCAATTATCGTCTAACATTGAACACAAAATGAAGAAAGTACTATTTTACGATATCATAAAAGGCCTTTTTTTACACTCTGCGGTGAACTTTTAACTCCTTGAAACGGTTAACTTTTTATACTACTTGAATCGACACAGAATCCCTGCGAAAAATGCAAACGATTCACTTTTCAGTGCTACAAATTCGAAAAATATTTTGGACTATAATTCAATTTGGAATGAATTTAGCCTCAAACGACAGGGAACCACAAAAAAACTAAAACGTATTTATCATTCAATCCAGTCCAAATTTGGGTCCTTTTCCTGCTTTTCTCATTCACTCTTTTAGTCCTACGTATTGCAGTCTAAGAGACGATCCCACGCCTATTAACCGATCATGCACGCTTTCTATAGAAAAACCACCCGTCTTGTACAGAGCCAGTTCCCGAGTGTTGGGGAGCCGGCTCCCGTCGTTCTTTTCAAAGAGCCGGTTCATCGAGCCGTTCTATTCGCGAATGACGCATGCCCGGTTGAGAGCAGATGGACACAAAAGCCTTTGAGTAATGTTTGTCAACCTATGGCAGAGGCCCGTTTTCGACACCCACCTACTTCCTTTTCGTGTTCAAAATGAAAAATAAGCAGCTGCGTTGTGCAAAAACCGGCTACCGAACGAGAGCCAGCTTCACACCGCTCGCCTCACCTGAGAAAGAACGTCATCGCGTCGTTCTTTTAGATGACGGGCTCGTACGAGTGCTTGAATTTTCACGTCGTGTTTTCAAGGTTTGAAAAGGGCCTGACTTTTGGGTGAAATGCTTGACATTGTTGCCATGTTTCCTGGCAATGTTTAAATACACCACACATTCAATGTAAACAAAAATTAAACAAGCTTGCTTGAAAATGACCTGTACAATGTCACCAGTCACCGAAAACCGTCGTGTCATATATCCTTGGAAAGCTTCAACTCTTGGGATTCGAGATACGATGACCACTCCAAAGTGTACTTGTTGCAGAAACATCACCATTACTCTGAAACATGATAACTAGAAAGCCAATACAACTCACCGAATTCCACTTATAAAACGATTCCCCCGCAAACACGGTCTGGTTATATTCACCAGAGTCCAGTGAATCCAAGAGTGTAAAATATTGACTCCAAAACACACCATAATGCCGACGGATTGAAAAATAAAAATGCCTAAAAGAATTTCTGCATCATTAGACATTTCTTGTAATCAGTCTGTTTCGCCCCATCTGCTTTTACATGCCCACTCTTTCTTGTGTAAATATGTTGTGTTCATATGTATCCAAATTCCTTTTATCTTTTTTTTAATCTTTTATCCTCACTGATAAATGTGAAACTGGAGTGCCACGTCCAATTTCGTTGTCACAATATGTTCACCCCATTTTGTAACAATGATAATAAAGGTATATTCTATTCTATACCTCACTTTAAAAAGTAAACCGACTCATGAGATGATTTCCAATACGGCCGTTAGCCTCTGACCTTTTGAATGACACCACTTTTGACAAACTGCAAGCTTTTTTTTTAACGCTCCTAGCACTGTAATACCCTGTGCGGGCTTTCATTGAGGGAAAAAAAACATGACCTACTTCAGCTTTGAAAATCTTTTGAATTTGTGTCCAATGTAAATGTTGATTAACACATTGGTTAGCCAATGAAATTGCTAACATAAATGTATGCATATTTACCATGTGTACTCAAATTAAAGGTGAAAATAATGCAACTCTGGACCCAGTTTTATGTGCAATTCTCACGCACAAGTGTGCACAATCAGTGATTGGCTTCTGAAAAGAGATGGCTTACATTTACAACTCTATCACAGTGTCTAAAAATGGCTAAAGTAAAACCCTTTGTTTTCAGACTTTTGACCTGTTAACGAGTTGTTTTCAAGATGGCTACTTTTGGAAACACCAGAGACATAGCTTTTAGAAAAATGTGTATAACGCTTAGTTTTTCTGATGGTGATCAAGGTACCGGGTAAGGCTTCAAGCTTTTGTCTCAACTGTTTTCCAGCTTAGATGTCCATATTATTCTTTTGCAGGCACGTGGTTGCAAAATAAATTCAGGCGAGAAAATAAAAAGCTTTATTTCTGTGTGTTCTACCTTAGATGATTTGATGTGAGTATCATTTGCATCAATTATTTCTGTTTAAAACCAAACTTGAGAGTGTTACCTTTCAAAAACGACTTAAAGCGTCCAAAAGGTTCTAGGACAGGATTCAATTGACTTTGGGTACGTCTCGGATTGGGTTTCTAGGTGAATTTTACAAGAATGTTTAGGGGTTAAAAAATGCTTGAATTTGGCCATAAACAAGATGATTTCTATTTTTTATTTTGTCCACTTTTGGCAGAACAATTTAGGTGTTAAAAATTGGGTGCGTCCCTAAGACAAAAAAACAATCCTGCAGGTTTTTGCGATACAATTGTGGACAATACTGTTATTGTTATTCTCAACCATTCCCGTGTCAATTATACACTCCCGGTGTTGTTTTAACACATTTTGTGTTGTGTTTTTGCAGCAGAGACGTCCGTCCCCGGCGAGGACGACGTCGCCTCGAGACGGACGCGTCGGCTCATGTTAACGCCCGACAACCAAAGTGTGACTGAGCACAGAGCAGGTCAGGAACATCCAAATTCAGGTTTCATCGCCTTATCGTAGCAGACTTACCCAACTTTGACGACAAAGCCTCAATCTGACTTTGATATGAATCGGCTCAGGTACAAATTTATAGGAATTGCGGGCAGAATTGACCATACAACGTAACAAAGTAGAGCAATAGTTTGTTTTTAGCAATCATTGACTGTATCACCCCAAAAAGTTATGGTATTTAGGAAATCCCTCCCAAAAACATTGAAATACAAGTAAATAGAGTATATAATATATATATAAATATGTGTAAAATAGAAAAAGTTAGAGTATATATTTTTCCTCAGAGTGATTATTATCTGGACACCTCATATAAATAGCATCCATCTATCCATTATCTGCACCGTTTATCCTCAGTAGGGTCACGGGGGCACTGGAGCCCATCCCAGCTATCTTTGGGCAGTGGGCAGGGGACACCCTCAACTGCTTGCCAGCCAATCACAGGGGACAATTTTGGACCGGCCAATTCACCCGACATGCATGTTTTTGGAATGTGGGAGGAAACCGGAGTGCCCGAAGGAAACCCACGCAAGCACGGGGAGAACATGCAAACTCCACACCGGAGGTTTGATGTCATGACCTCAGAACTGTGTCGCACATGCGCTAACCACTGCCCTCATCTAAATAGCATACAATCTAGATAAACAAAGAATATTGCAGGGATGACTAGATTCAGACATATTTGACCAAAAACTCTTAATATATATGATATATGATCAAGTCAAGTCAAGTCCCATTTATTTATGACGCCTTTAATCACAAAAATGTCTCAAAGGACTGCACAGGATTACAATTACACAATTGCACAATGACCTGATCTTAAACCAGCATGCGGGCAAGGAACAACTCAAAACCTCAGTGTGAGGAAAAAAGAGAAACCTTGAGAAAGGACCTCACATGTGGTAATCCCCCTTCCAGGATTCTGGGTTAAGGCGTAAAAAATGAAGTGACATCCATCTTTGAATCTCAGTAAGGCAAGCCTCCAGATTTCTACAACTTAAATGTCCAGTTGTTTCCAGTGGCACATACAGTTGAGTGTCATCTGCATAGCAATGGAAACTAATATTATACTTGCGGATAATGTCACCAAGCGGGATCATATACATACTAAAAAGAAGGGGGCCAAGTACAGAGCCTTGAGGAACACCACAGGGGACATTAGATTGTATAGAGGTCAGATTGCCTTAGTTAACACATTGCATACAGTTTATTAACTTTGCTTATCGTATTGAGATCCGGACATTGAAGAGCAACACAGAATCACTTATTTGACTACAGAAGAAAGCTATTAGATTTGTACAAAAAACATCGTATTTATAATACAATTTTTTTAAGATATAGTGAAAACTTAAATCCTTATTAGTATACAAAATACAAAATGCCAAGAAATATTCAGCGATTGTGATCATCTCAAGGGGAATCCAAAACTTCAAGGTCCAATGTTCTCGCACGACATGGTAGCACCCAAAAAGGTATTTGTTTATGGAATGGAGTTTCTTTGCGTATACTCTGTGTTATAGGAGCCGATAGTGAGGCTACTGACTGTTTGAAATTACATGTATTTGTTTTGTATTTGCTCTTTTGTGGGGAAGAAACACAAACAAACAAAATGCCAAAATCTGTCTCATAAGCAGTTAAATTATTCTAAACTATAAACTATAATGCATTGTATTTATTTTATTGTTCTCTAGTTCTTCCATACTTAACATATTGTGCGGAAGTCTGGGGCAATCATTCCAAAAGTTGACTCCAGCCCCTTTTTATCCTTAAAAAATGTGCAATTAGAACCACACACAGGGTAGGATATCGGGATCATACTCATATTTTATTCCTGCAGTCCAAATGATTAAAATTGGATGATTTAGTACAATTTCTCTTCACAACTGCTTCCAAAAATTATTCACTCGGAAAGAGGGAAGTTTTAACTTAAGGGGCAGTAGTAAATTTAAAATCCCAAAGGTGAGAACCACCAGGAAAAGTATGTGTGTGTCTGTGTGCGGAGTCAAACTTTGGAACAATTGACAAGACCAGATCAACCATTCACGTGTTCAAATTTAAATAGAAAAATACATTACTGGCGGAATACAGAGATGAAGAAAATGGGGTACGAGTGATACTAGAGATTGGAAATACTGTGTTTACAGCTATAGTTAACCTTATTGTTATTGTTACTATTATCATACCATAACTGTTATTGGTGTTATTATCATTGGTGTCACAATGATATTTAGTGACTAGTAGCATTACAACGTTAATAGGATGATTAGTGTATAAAATATGTCACTATTTTCATTATTATAATTATTGATATCTGACCTATGTAATAAGTATATCCAAGAGACTTTATTATATTAGACACAAGAGGAGCTATCTGTAAAATGTAATTAACAGGGAAGATGAAGGGGTAGGGAAAATGAGCGTCTGCTTCTGACTACCCCTTTTCAAACATTGTTGTTAACATTATTTTGTTGTTGAGTTATAATTTTTGTCCTGTTTTTATTTCAATAAAGTTTTCATTCATTCATTCTTCATATATTCTGAAAATACACGATATGCCATTGGCTTCACATTATGTATAATTTTACTATTCTGTTTTTGTTGCGATACATAAGAAAACTCTGCAAAATGAACCAATCGATTATAAACTGTTGCTTAATTAAAGTCGAAATTAGAATGAGGCTGGCATTTCTAGCGAGTATAGAAAATGCATTTGCGCTCGACCGAAAAGGATTCTCTTCTAATCAGCCGATGAATGAAATACAAAAGAAAAGATAGAAATAGATGAATGAGCTTATTAAGGATTGACGTGTTCAATGCGGCGGAAAAGACAATAACCGGCCAGATAAGAGCCCGACTTCATTGGCTTATCATTCCGATTCAACCGATATCCCCGACTTCTTTCACGCTCCGCGTATATTACAGGTCACGACGATGAATTTATGAAACGATGCTAATGCCTCATTCAAATGCATCTGTCGGCCTTTCAAACTGTTTAATGGCGTATGATATGAGATTTTTGCAGCAAAGAGAGTTCTACTGTAGAGTCCGAATGAAAGACTAAAGACAAATCAAATGCAATTGCACCTCCACTACACTAGGGGAGCTGTAAAGTTGATATGTGCATTTCTCAGACTTCAATGAACCTGTTTTTATATTCCTAAATGTAACCGCGGTGTACGTGTCCCACCAAAGATCCACATTCACGCTGGACTGGATGATGAGGTTTTTATTATTACAGTTTCTGCAAATGGATGAGTCACAACATTAGCTTTTTTGCTGGCTTTGATCTCTTTGATCTCATTGCAGTTCTCTCTGGTAAGACTGCCCAACAAAACATATCAAAGAGCTTTCTTTTCAATTTACATAAAATATATTTTAGAATATCACAATACATTTTTACACCTTTACATTTTAACAAGATACTTTTAACAAGAGATCGTATAGTGGATTTTTAACGTTTACAATGGATTCAACATATTTTTCTTTTGTCTGAATTTTAACCAACATCATCCTTTTTTTAATGTATATGAGAAAATAGAAATAAAAACAATGAGTATAAAAACGGGTACAAGTTACCTGCAAATGGATGAGTCACAACATTAGCTTTTCTGCTGGCTTTGATCTCTACAAGGGGAATTCATAATTTAGTAAAACAGAAACAAAACGAAAATAAACCTAAACAGCTTGACAATATCAATCACATTACTGTACATGTTGAGAGATTTGTCAGCTGGGGTTATAATGTTTAAAATTAACTTCTTTTGTGGAGCACCAAAAGATGTGTCTTACCATTGCAGTTCTCTCTGGTAAGAACAAACAAACCCCGCCTCCCGGTCACATGTCAGAAGCCAAAACCAAACCCCACCCCATACCAGCAGATGGCACTGTTGGACTCATCATTGCAGGACGATTACCAAAAACTATACACATATTTCAGCAGGAATTTCAATAAAACAAAAGTTATTACTACACCCGTTAAATATAAACACAATCTCTCACACACACACATATAGTCACGTTTCAAACATCAGTCTAATTTCATCTTTTATACGCTTATCCTTTTATTGTGAAGTCGCGCTCGTGTGTGTGTGTTCCTTTTCTTGTTTCCTGTGACGAATAATGAACCGCACCCCCGACAGGTAGGAGCCAGTTCGGTCGGAGACGTTTTGCCGAGATGGCCTCCCGGCAGTGCTCTCTCCTCCGCAAGGGAGATTATTTAACTTAATGACTGCTTTTACTTGAGTCATTTTGCCAACAAAGAGTTTATATCATATTTAGCTTTAACAGAGCACTGGTACTCTCTTGCCAGTCTTTTCTTTACCATTCTCAAACTCAATTTTACTGGGGGCCGATACTGGGCCGCATCAAGTTTTTCCCCAAAAATCTCTTGTCAAAACATTACAATATTCACAAATATACATATAGGACCGGAACGAAAACGGGACCCGATTGCGTAACGTTTACCACAAGTTTTATTGAAAGAAAGCGGGAGGGCTCGGGAAGCAAGTCGCTCTTGTACTCGGATTGTGATCCGAACACGGAAGTGGATATTCCATAGGGAGCGATGGCGGTGTCGGGGACGGAAAAAACGGTCGATTGCCAGAACAGGAGAGCAAAAACGTGGTCAGGGACAAAAACGGGTCGTAAGTCGGGATGAGAGAGCAGACATGGTCGTGATCAAAACAGGTCGTCGCTGGAGACAAACTGGAGCAAAAACGGGACAGGCAGGAGTCAGGGTCGAAAAAGGCTTGCCTAGTATACACTGAGATTCGCAGACCGACTGACAAAAGAATGACAGGACTGGGTTTAAATAGCAGGGAAGCCAATCTGTCAATGAGCCGGAGCTGGTGCTACATGGGTGGGGCCAATTGGGCGCCAGGCAACCGTGACAATATGTGTGTGTATAATATATATATATACTGGTATATATAATATATATAATTTTTTTTTAACACATAAGATTGAAAAAATTGAACAAATTAAAAATGAATATGAATGCAGGAGATGGAAAACACTGAAAAAAAACACATTTAGTTTCTGACTCGAAATCGTTTTGATATTCAACTCAATAGTCTGTATTAACAGTTCTTTAACTGCTGTCTTTATAAACATAAATGGAACGGTGAACCCGAGATGCCATGAGCTTGCTTTTGAGTTTGGAATAACGACCCGGAAACGACCTAAAAATGACCACAAAACATCCCAAACCACGGTCTCGGGGTTTGAACGTCGCCGACCGGCATTGCCGACTCGGCGCTCTCCACGCTCTCCGCTTTTCATCGGGCAGACGGCGTGATGCCGGTCAATCGGGCCGGCGGTTGCCAGGCAACTGAGTTCTGAAGCCGCACCGAAATAGCTCGTAAGTAGCGGGCCGCCCTGCCCGTCCTTCCAAGTTATGGAGATGAGGCGGTTTGAGGGCGTTATGGAAGCGGCGTGGCAGTCGTTTATTCCTTCCTTAATCCGTTTCGTCCGGATCGTCTAATCTCATCGCGAAGCCAGAAAATCACATCATCATTGGAATGCGTGAAACATCGACACATCTCTGTTCAAATTTCACCTTTGATAAATCCTTGTCAGTTCCTTTCTGTATAGCGTATGAATAACCTATACTTTTCTTGGACAATATCTCTGCATTATCTGTGATTTCAACATCCTTTGCTGTCTGGTCATCCTGGAGGGGGATGCTAGATGTACGTTCCCTTCTCAAGGTTTCTTCATTTTTCTCATGTTGAGGTTTTTGAGTTTTTCCTTGCCCTCATGTAGGTTCCAGATCAGGGGATGGTGTCATAATAGTCTGAAAAAATAGTCTGTGTAATAACCTGTGAAGCCCTTTGAGACTCTTTGTGATTAAGGTCTATACAAATAAAAATGACTTGGCTTGACTTGTATAGCAGGGGTTGCCGTCCCGTTTTTTAAAATACTACAAATAATTCTTCCTGAAGAGGATCATGTCCGAAGCACTGGAGCAACATGGAGGTACAGTCAGTATTGGGGAACATAACATCCCTAACCTCCGTTTTGCCAATGATATTGCCGAAAATGGCAGGAGAAAAACGGGAACACTGATATCTGATCAGTTGCTGGACGAACCAGTGTGTGATGTGAATCTTCACAAAGAACCACCGAGAGCCAAAACCTGTCACCAAATTGAAATATCTTGGAGCTTTCGTTTCAGTAAAAGGGGTCAGAAGCAGAAATCGGGGCCAGGATAACCCTCCAGGACAAGAACATAGCAGTGAAATCAAAGACCAGTTACTTCCATCTTCCTCTTGTTTGCAAGATATTGCCTCTCGCAGCAAACCTGGAAATGAAAATCCAGGCCATGGAGATGCCATGCTACAGGAAACTTCTAGGAATCGGTGACTTAGCCCATGTGACAAACCAAATGGTGCGCAACACCTTCAAAGGGCACATTAGACCCTACCAAAAACTGGAAGTGGTATGGTCACGTCGTAAGATCGTCAGGACTGGCAGGAGGAAGACTGAAAAAGAACAGAGTCATCAAGGAATGGATTGGTGCCAACTTTGCCAAGACTCAAACTTAAAACCATCTGCAGCGGAGAAAACTGTCCAGAATTGTGTCTTCAGTGGTTCCCTGATGACCCAGGCGGTCGACCATGAACTACAAATCAATAATCGTCCCCATATGGATCCTTCCTTTATAGAAATATCTCATCTCATCTCATTAGCTGCACTGCTTATCCTCAGCAGGGTCGCGGGGGTGCTGGAGCCCATCCCAGCAGTGGGCAGGGGACACCCTGAACTGGTTGCCAGCCAATCGCAGGGCACACAGGGACAGACTACTCGCTCGCTCATTCATACTTAGGGACAATTTGGACCGGCCAATCCACCAGAAATGCATGTCTTTGGAATGTGGGAGGAAACCGGAGCGCCCGGAGGAAACCCACGCAAGCACGGGGAGAACATACAAACTCCGCACAGGAAGTCCGGTCGCTGGATTTGAACCCACACAGGAGGTTCCCAAGACCTTAGAACTGTGCCACACACGCGCTAGCCACTGCGCCGCCGTGCTGCCCTTATAGAAATATATTATTCCTTAAACTTCATGTAGTGCATTATGTACATTCATATAATGTAAATGTTAATTTGCGATTTATCATTTATCTCAAAGTATTTATCAAGTCTCATGAAAAGGCAAACACTCGAGATTCATCATGCATATTATAGAATTTAGTTCCTAATGTCATGATTATTGATGTGCTACACCTGTCCCCGCTCAGTTGGCGCCAACTGCCTCGGACTCTGATTGGCTCCCTGTCACTATTTAAACCCACTCCCATCTGTCACCTGTGGTCAGTCCGTCTGCGGACTTCAGTTTACGCTAGGCAATCTTTTCGACCCTGACTCACTCCTGTTTTGGCTCCCGTCTGTTTCCCGGCTTCGACTCGTTTTTAGATCTTGACCACGTCTACTCTCCTTTCCTGGCTTACGACTTGTTCCGACCCCGACCACGTTTTTGCTCTCCTGTCCCGACTACTGACCCGTTTTTTCCATTCCCGCTATCCCCCGCCACGGAAGTGCCACTTCCGCGTTCAGAGCGACCTGCTTCCCGCGACCACCGGATCGCGGGCGCAACCCTTTCCTTTCTTCCCAATAAAACTGAGAGAAACGTAACGCAAGTGGGTCCTGTCTCCGTTCCGGTCTTGACACCTAAAGAAGGGGCATATTATATTACCGTACTTTTCCTTTTGTTCTGAGTGTTTCTAAACATATTTGATTAAATGAGCTACTAAAAATAAATATGAAATATAACGTGCTCATTATAAAGTCTGCATGTATATAAGTAAAAACCAATCAGAAAATTTGGATATTTTTTCCTCATTTATTGCAATGGGATAAGATCTTCCAAAAGATTAGAGGCCCGTAAACCTCAACCATGAGAGACGGAAAATCACATTGTTTGGTTTTTCAAGAAAAGACAACTGTCCACCACCTCAGCCAATTCCACTATGGCCAAGATCAAAGAGCTGTCCATGGACACCAGAGACAAAACTGTAGACCTGCACCTGGCCGGTAAGACTGAATCTGCAACAAGTAAATCGCTTGGTGACATAAACTGTGGGAGCAATTATTAGAAAAATAGAAGATCCACAAGACCACTGATAATCTGCCTCCATCTGGGGCTCCATGCAAGATCTCACCCTGCGGTGTCAAAATGATAACAAGATCGGTGAGCAAAAATCCCCGAACCATACAGGATGATCGAGTAAATGACCTACAGAAAGCTGGGACCACGGTAACAAAGGCTCAGTAACTCGATGCCCCACCAGGGACTCGAATCCTGCACTGCCAGATGCGTCTCCCTGCTGAAGCCGGTACATGTCTGGGCCCGTCTGCGGTTTGCTAGAGAGCGTTTGGATAATCCAGAAGAGGACTGTGAGGATGAGATGAAACCAAAATAGAACTTTTTGGTAGGAACACGGGTTCTCGGTTTGGAGGAGAAAAAATACTGAACTGCATCCAAAGAACACCATACACACTGGGTGCATGGGGGTGGACACATCATGCTTTGGGGCTGTTTTTCTCCCAAGGGACCGGGACGACTGATCAGTACAAAGGGAAGAAGGATTGGATCCATTTATCGATAGTTTTTGAGGTGAAATCTCCTTCCTTTAGCCAAGTGCATTAAGATGAGACGTGGCTGCGTCTTTCAGCATGACAATGATCCCAAACACACAGCCAGGACAACACGAGTGGCTTCGTAAATAGCATTTCAAGGTCCCAGAGTGGCCCAAGCCAGTCGCAAGATCTCCACCTCATAGAAATCTGTGAAGGGAGTTGGAAGTCCATGTTGGGAAATGACAGCCCCTAAATATATATCACTGCTCTTACGGAAATCTGCATGGAGAAACGAGCCAAAATACCAGCAACAGTGTGTTAAAAGCTTGTGGAGAGTTACAGAAAACGTTGGCCTCTGTTATTGGGTACATAACAAAGTATTGAATAAACTTTTGGTATTGACCAAAAATGTATTTCCATCTGCGATTTGCAAATCAATTGGGGGATTTTGTTTTCCCCACAGCTGATACAAAAACATCAAATCAATTGTTTCCATCACCCTATCGGTATTAAAATTGTCCTAAACAATATGTTGACACAAAGGATTTACAATTAGAAGCGGACTCAGTTTTTCTTCAGATTGTTAATATATTATATTTGACAAAATTTCTTTCTCAGAGACAAAACATAGTCATATAGGTAAGAAAGATTGTTTATTAGAATTAAAATCAATTCTGGGATACCCCAGGGATCAATCTTGGGGCCTTTATTGTATGAATCATTTTACTCTTTGTGACTTGCTAACGATGAGTTTTCTTTCAGTTGGAAGTGATCTTTTTGAATTCAATTTATTTGTTCAGCCTGAGTTTACAGCCCCCATATAAACACCGGTCTCATGTTGTCATGCTCCTGAAGCAGAGCCCACATGTTCACTGGCACATGCCATCTGCTCTTAAGCAGTAAAAAAAAAAAAAACAACTTGGAGTTAACATGTGCATCAACGTCACTAGTTATCACGGTAACGTCTCATGAAGAGCATCCCACTACCATGGGTGCCTCTTTTTGGCGCTTATCTCTTCTTTCTTTCTCTTACTCCGTTAGACCTCTCTTGAGAGTTACTAAGGAAAAATAAATATTTTTAGACGTTGCAGTCCCGAGCTGCTGTCACTTTGCCCCCCCCCCTTCATTTTTCATAAACTCCAACCATGGGAAAGGCAGAAAAAAAAATCCCTCCTCTTCCCAAATCCTCCTTGCCTTTGGCTTCCTACTGGCACCCATCAAACCAGAAAAAAAAAATCCCCCTGGAGAGAACATTGCCACGGCAACGGCTTTCATTAGAGCGAGTCTTAGATGGTTCTGTGAGCGATCTGTCTGAAAGTGCATCTCCAGACGGCCTCAGCGGTGGTGGAGTGTGGGGAGCATCCTCCAAAGACCGACCAGGACCAAGTTCCAGACCACGGGTGTTAAACTTGTGGCCCGCGAGAAAGCGATTGAGCTTGTTCCCGGCTTCCCAAAATCATCCGAGTTAACCCTAAATGGCTAAAAAACACAACTTCCTGAACACTCAAAAAAACACATTTAAATAGAAAATAAAAATACACTACGAACAGAGTTCCCTCTAAGCTGCGCGCGTGCGCAATTGCGCACTGCTCGCACATTCTCAGCGCACAAGAAAATCGAGCCAGCACACAAAAATCAGGGCTCAAAATTATTCATTAAGAAGCGACTTAAGTCAAAGTTACAGTGCATGAAGGTCAAAATACACAGGTTTCCCTGACGTTGTGTCCTAAATGCGGTATTTTGAAGTCGAGTCGAAGGAGAACGAAGTTGAGTAAAGTTAGTAGAGTTTGTATGGGAACCGGCTCTTTCGAATTGTTTTTGCTCCTTTAATCCCAACATGACCGAATATTATGTAAAATGATGCACAAAATCACTTAAAGGAACGGGAGAAAATGGAACAAAAAATGAAAAAGTAGTGAAAAGCTGAGGAAAAAATGAAACAAAAGGAAGAGAAAAAAGAAGGAAAAATTTTGAAAAAAAGCCAGAAAAAAAAAGAAATATAGGAAAAAAAGTAAAGAGAACAAAAAGAAAAAAGTAACGGCGCGGAAAAAATAAACACAATGAAATTTTTTTTTTAAGGAATTTAAAAGTAGAAAAAAAAACGGAAAAAAGAAGAAAAAGTTTGTGTTGCATTCAAATCATTTCCAATGATATCAAGTGAATCTTGTTGCCAACATTGTACTTCCACTCAAAAATGTGATTAAGTACAGTTGTGTATCTTACAACCGACTCAATCAGCCCCCATAAATGTTAATATTATGCGAGAAAATATATCAGGAAAAAAAAAAATGGATATCTCGTGAAAGAATTGTGAAAACAAACGACGTTTGTAGGACATCGTACATGAGTCGATTCATTCAAAAGAGAAAAATAATTTAGCATTGCCGGAAACTCCGCAAAATGTAACTTGATGTCAAGTTTTGGACATGTTTGATAATAAATTATCTTGCCACACTTGGGATTATGGTTGCTCACTGTTGTTTCAAGCGCTGCTCACCGACTTTGTGTGAATGCTTAGACCCGTAAGGAAAATGACAGGGAACATTGACTACGAATGACCTAACAGCCCTGGTCTCTACTGGTCATGTATGGAAACTCTTGGATTTTTTTTCTGGCATATCAGACAAACTATTTGCTCGAAAGACAACCGGTATCTCGAATTTCTCGGAGCTCATCCCTGTACGTCATTGGCAACATAATAGATGTAGTGATGTATTTTTTCCCAAAGTTACTTTCCATGAAGGAGTACTTTGGTTTTTTTTTTAATACCAATTACATTTGGTTTCCATCAGGCCCTCTGAGGATACTGATGTGGCTTACCGTGAAAATGAGTTTTGACAACCCTGTTCTCGAAAAAGTATCGGGGGGCCTCCGATGGCCCAGAACAGTGTGTCTAAAGTCTAAACATAACTGCACAAACATTTACATTTTCGAACTCTGCTCTAAACGTCCGCTCCCGCGGAGAGAGGAGGGGTGTTACCCCTCTCTCGCGTATCGCCGACACGGATCATCGCTCACGTCGTGCATCGCAAATGACGTTTTCCTTTGTGTGCTCGCGAAGCCTCTAGCATTTGCCGCACGAGGCTATTTTTAGCTGGCGTCGCCCCCCCCCCCCTGCATGCCCCCCTGCTCGCTTCCATACACACAATCCAGCGCACCCCCCAGTAGTTGAATTTCATCCCACTTGGATTCTGAACCAGAACCGGGGTACTCAACAGTACGTCTGTCGGGTTGGAAGTGGGGAAGGAAGATCAGTCGGCATGATCTGCTACGGTTTTTTTTCCCTCGAGAAAAAGCAGCTGCCGGATCAAATTTATGACGACTCCGGATATCCCAAGCTAAATTGAGAAAGATTTTTAATAATACATTTATGATCAATGATCATAATTTGTATGTTGTGCGTTTGTGTGTACTTCAAATAAGGGAGGTAAGATATTTATTGGAAGTGTAAAGAGTGAAGATTGGTCACTTAAAACTCTAAAAGGGGGATGCCACATGTGCGGTCCCTTCTCAAGGTTTCTTCATTTTCCTCATGTTGAGGTTTTTGAGTTTTTCCTTGCCCTCATGTTGGTTCCAGATCAGGGGGTGGTGTCATAATAGTCTGTGCAATAGGCTGTGCGGCCCGATGAAACTCTTTGTGATTAAGGGCTATACAAATAAAAATGACTTGACTTCTATTTCAACATTACAATTCTTTTCAGAGATGTGTCGACCTAAGTTGGATACTGTTGTTGTTAATGTAAACAAAAATAAACTTAACACCTAAATTATATTTTGTTTACTGTATTTTTTTAATTCCCTGTGATAAATATTTTAGCCCGTAAGCAGAAAATTGTTTACCTTGAATAGGCCCAAATTGTTCAATTATTATAAAGCATTTTGGTGCTGGAGCTCAGCTATCTTCGGGCAGTGGGCAGGGGACACAGAGACAGACAAGTCATTGGCTCATTCACACCTAGGGACAATTTGGACCGGCCAATTAACCCGACATGCATGTTTTTGGAACGTGGGAGGAAACCGGAGTGCCCGGAGGAAACCCACGCAAGCACGGGGAGAACATACAAACTCCGCACAGGAAGTCTGGAGTTGGATTTGAACCCACAACAGGTTCCCATGACATGAACTGTGCCGCACAAGCGCTAACCACTGCGCCGCCGTGCTGCCTGATTTTTCTTATTTTAAGAATTCTGTTGACTAAGATTAGAATATTCTCTCTTAGATCAGGGGTCGGGAACCTTTTTGGGTCATAAAAGCATACAACTTAAATGTCATTTTAATATTTAACAAAACCGCTAAACCCGCTCCCAGGGACAAGAGCTCATTCTTCGACACATTTTATTTCACTGTGTGTCACTTTGATCAAATCTATGAAATTATAATAATGCTAGAGCATGTATCCCATAACAATAAATATATCACTTAGATTTGTCTCCCTTTCTCGGTCACTTATGGTTGAGGCTCATTTTTGTCCCAAATAATGGTTTCACAACAAGGTGCGAGCAGAGTTCTTAAGTAAATATGTCACAAAATACTGCAAACAATAAGGATATCGTTGTATTCACTTTGGCGTGGACTGCACTGAGCAAGAGAGCAGCCCCTTGAGACTTTGTGATTAAGGGCTATACAAATAAAAATGACTTGACTTGAGTGTGCTGTGTGCATAGATCCGCTCACCCAATCGAAATTGCTCTGAGTGGTGTGCTGGTGTTTATATTTATTTGCAGTGTTATCAGTGGGTTTTTCATTATAAAGTATCTTAAAAGTGAACATCCATAGTTTAATGAGCGACCTACTGCCAAAATGGAGTATGATGGTGTGACACCCTGACTGTAACCTGTAGCTGGGGAGAAATCACCCAACTTTCGAAATGTGCAATAGTTAAATTGTTTCTCTGAGCCATGTATACGTACTCATGAAAAGAGCCATAGGTTCATGACTGCTTTCCTGAAAAGACTTGTCTCCTATTTTCGTAATTTTTGCATGAATAGAATATTTTTCGGTGAGTAGGTACAAAATAAAAAAGGAGATACCGTAAATTTTGGACTACAAGCCGCTACTTTTTTCCCTAACTTTCAACCCTGCGGCTTATTCAGTGATGCGGCCAATTTATGTCGTTTTTCTGACGGCCGCCAGCGGCGCTCAAGTGTTGCTACCATTAACTGCCCTGTCACAGGCACCGTTTGGGATGAAAGTTATATTATTATCATTAAAGCTTTGAAAACTCTCTCGGTGTACCGTCTGTCTTTGTAAATATGTGTAACCCATGTATAATATGTATTTGCAACTGTATATTTTTGTAATGTATTTATTTGTATTTATTTCAGACACTTATTCTGATATGTTTTGCACGGGTGAGTTAAAAAGGAGGGGCGGAACAAACGCGGGGTGCCGAGTTTAAGTGGGGCCCGCTAAAGGTGAGGGACAGACAAGGAAAGAAGAGGGAGTAAAAAGTTGGTTAAAGAAAAAGGAGTTGCGTGAGTAAATGTCTTCATCTGATATATTTTTCCCACCCTTACCTTTGGAAATATACACTTTTTACCTTGGATTACTTTCAACGGGACCCGGACTCTGCAGGTCTGCATCAAACCTTAAGTACCGGTATCATTTTCCGTTCATTTTGCCGGCTGTGATTTTTGGACTGTGGACTTTGATGAAGGACATTTAGTTTCAATCGCGGGACTTGAAGTCGGGTTTGGGTTAATTTTGTGTTTGTGTTACATGTTTAAATGTGGGCGCGTGCGGCTTATATACAGGTGCGGCTTGTGTGTGTACAAAATCGGTTTTCCTCTTAAAATGTGGTCGGTGCGGCTTATAATCAGGTGCGCTCTATAGTCCGGGATTTACGGTACATCTTTCTGAACTAGTGACTATGTGCTAATTTGCCCAATATCACTCATTTCAAGAACAATAACAACACAAACTAAAGTGTCTGACTTGGCACATAGGTTTGCTCATTCCACGTATTATAAGCAAGGAGATGGAGGGATACAGGGACCAGGAGAGATTAGGAGTGAGAGTATTAAGAGAAAGGAAAGACACAAAAGAGGAGGCAATAGTTTGTCTCTGTAATCTTCTTTTGACCATACGTTTTTTTCTCAATGCCTCGGTCTCGCAGCCATCCACGAGTTTCCCGAGGACATCTTCACCAAAGAGCAAAGGAGGAACGGCGCCGTCTTGCTGCATGTTCTCTGCGTGAGCATCTATCTTATCCGATGACTTTGTTGGCCTCCCTCTGACCGTGGAATCTCTGTAGGCTATCTACATGTTCTACGCTCTGGCCATCGTCTGTGATGACTACTTTGTCCCGTCCCTGGAGAAAATATCGGAGGTAAGATAGCCTCCTCGATCTGGGGTCGCTAACATTAGCGTAAAGGGCTAACAGTTTTTCATGTGCAAATCTGAAAAAACACTTATGTTTTTACAATGTTACTATATTTAGGGCTTTTACACCATTTTCATGGGCAAATTCAAGCACTTTAAGGACTTTCATGGCGAAATGTTCAATTTCTACAGTACCCTTACAGAAAAAAACCCAGTGTGAATCATGATTTTTGCAGAGCAACGAATCTATCTGTGAGCTACATTTTTAATCTTGCATGTGCATTTACCAAGATATGCTGTATGGTTTTTAGACCTCAAGTAAATCACAAATCTATTCGTTTGAGACAAATCTCTTCCTATATAGATGACAGTTAAATGGAGCTTAGATTTTCAGTTGCAGGAAGTTCCGTTCATTACAATATACCCTTGGGAAACGTCAACCTGATTTTTTTCATGGCCCATAATAAATGTCCATAAATGATACCTAATCCTTGCACTAATACACATTACATAGTGCCCTGTTTAGGCGCTTCATAAGACAATGCCATACAAACTAATGCCAGATGCAGTTCATCACAAGGGAAGAATGAGATGATAAGGAGTAGCCACAAGATAGCAATGTTGGTGTCATTTTTAAGCAGACTTGACAGAGGTTCCCTGCCAAACGTATAAAATTACTATATTATTTGGTGTATAATGTTTTATTATAAGTGATAATAAATCATAAAAAATACAAATCTGAGGCTGCTCTTCTCAGTGAGCAGGGCGGCAGTAGCTCAGGAGGTAGAGCGCTCGTCTTGGGATCAAGGGATCCCAGTTCGAATCCCGGCTTGTCCGTGTTACATGTGGAAGTGTCCTTGGGTAAGACACTGAACCCATAATACCCCCAATAATCAGGTTAGCGCCTTACATGGCTGCAAGGCCGCTATTGGGAAATGTGAAGCACATTGTAAAGCGCTTTGGGAAGTCATTGACTTGAAAAGCGCTATAGAAATGCAGATCATTTCATTTCAGCTAAACCAAAGAAACTGTTGTCTAAATAGAGCTGTCCTCTTGGGTGCGACCAGTAGGGGGCGGTGACAACGCCCTCATGACAAGCCACCTCAGCAGTCGTTATTTTTGCACATTAAAAAAAAAAGAAAAAAAAAAAGATTCAGTCTGCCAAGAAACGTGGAAATTTCAAGCATTCTACCCGAACTTTAAGCATCTTCTTGACCTTGAAAACACAACATTGTAAATCAAACTTTTTCAAGGATTTCAAGCACCCGTACGACCCCTGTCCAATAATCTGAGAGGAGGCTGTCTAGGGGGGACAAACTGTGTCCTACAAAGTTCCTCGGTTTTGGCACCATGTCTGTAGGTGGAAGGGGGGGTGAAAGTGGTCTATTGGTTGCAACAAAATGGTTTCCCTTTCTGCTTAGAATCTTCAGCTCAGCGAGGATGTTGCCGGGGCGACATTCATGGCAGCCGGAAGCTCGGCGCCGGAGCTCTTCACGTCGCTCATCGGTGAGAAATTTTTAGAAGACAAACTTCGGGAGCTTTGTGTCTGAGCTGTGGCGACCGACAGGCGTCTTCATCACCAAGGGGGACGTGGGAGTGGGCACCATCGTGGGCTCGGCCGTCTTCAACATCCTGGTCATCATCGGCCTGAGCGGGATCTTTGCCGGACAGGTGGGAAAACCCCACCGCCGCCTCCGCCATCAAATAGATCCCTACGCCGACGGTCACCTTGCGCTTCTTTGCAGACGGTGAAGCTGACGTGGTGGTCCTTGTTTCGGGACTCCTCCTACTACATCCTGTCGGTGCTCGCGCTGATCGGGGTAAGGTGCAAGGCGTTCCGACAACCCCCCCTCCCCCGCAAGACATCCAATTTCAATCATCCGGTGTTTTTTTTCCCGTCTTTTCCAAGGTCATTTATGATGCCGTGGTGGTCTGGTGAGTGGAGTTGGAATGAAAGCAAAGATTTATCCCCAAACCAAATGGAATCCCAGCTGATATACTGCGCTGACTTTTCACTGAATTGTTCTTGGTGAAGGTCATCCCCTTGTTTTTTTAAGTAACCCGATCGTATTTCACCGAGCGCACGCTTAGAACAGTAGAAAATAGGCCTATTGCGGGTGAATTTTCTTTTTTGCTCACTTTTTTTTTACCTATATGCAAGAAATGTAAGATGCCATCTATTGATGTTGATGACACCTGTGAACAAAAATGGATTTTGTTCACTGTAAAAACATTGAAGTAAATTTGGTAAATAAGTGTATATTTTTACTTTATTTTTCTTATAGATTACTAATTGTGTATGAGTTAGCGCCTCCTAGTGTTAAAACGTCATTCAATATTTATTTATTTTTTCACTCTTATTTTTGTTTTGCTTTTTCTTCTTCATCTCACTTTCTTTGTTCTTCCTTTCTCTTGCTCTCCCTCTGTTTGCTTGTCCAGCCCCTGTGAGTTTTCCTCACCAGTGTGGCCCCTGAGCCCATATGACTTTGACACCCCTGACTTATGAATGAACGCCCATTTTTTTTTTTCTTTTTTTACAAAGCATTTTAAATAAGGCTTTTCATTTTTTGTGTGTGGGTCCTTTCATCTTTGTTTCACTCAAGGCTAACACATCAACCTTCCTTTTAATCATCATCCTTCCGATCTCCTCTTTTTTCCACTCAGTCGCTTTACTTCCACATCCTCTCACGTTTAGTGACCCTATAACTAGGGTTTGCGAAACCTTTGGGTCTCCCGCCCCCTTTCTTTGCCTTGCTGTCTCTTAGGGGAGTAGAGATAGAGAGGAGAGGATCCCCAGTCCCCTCGCTCCCTCCACTTTAGTCTCCTCTTAAGACACGCAGTGGACCACGGTGGGAGAATTCTCTTACCGCTCATGAGGAGAGGCCCCCTCACCACAGGGTTAGGTCACCCCTCTTGAGGGATATGACCAAGGTAGATAGTGTGTGGGTCCTTTATAGCTCTCATATCATTTTGGGTTGCTGACCCCAGGACGCATAAAAAAACATTTTTTGACTGCGTGGTTATAATAGTACTGGAGTTAATACACTACACTAATTGAGGTGGAGTTTGACAAGAAACTGCATTTTCTTTGCAGGTGGGAGTCTTTAATCCTCATGACCATGTACGTGATCTACATCATCATCATGAAGTAAGAGGCCGGCCTTATCCCTCGAGATGTTGGCGGTGGATTGACGCGTCACGTGTCTGCAGGTTCAACTCTCGCCTCCTGGCGTTGGTGATGCGACAGTTGGCGCACGCCAGGCCTTGTTGCGCCGCCTCGGAGGATCGGGGGGAGGATAAGAATGGCGAAGAGGCTTCGGGTCGCCATACCGCCTTGTCCCTCCTGAACAAAGGTTTGGAAGTGGGAATCCTTTTGACGCGGAAATCATCTCATTCTGGGTTCCGTCTGCAGCTCAGGTTCATCATCAGGAGAGCCCTCCACCGGTCATCATGGTGGATGAGCTTCTGATCTTGAGCCCCCACAAGCTGTCTTTCCCCGACGCCGGCCTGCGTGTCATGATCAGTCCGCACTTTTCGCCTCGTACCAGACTCTCCATGGCGGGGCGTGTGCTCATTAGCGAGGTAACGTGCAGTTGCCCCGGGGCTAGACAGAATTGACACCTTCACTTGGTGTTATCTGCAGTCAGGGTTTGGACCTCTGTTTGATTGTTGTTGTGTTTTCAAAATCAGGAACATGCTTGAATTTTGGGTGAAGTGCACGAAAATGCTTGGAATTGTTACTTGGCTTGCGATGGTGGCTTGTCATAATGGCGTTGTCATGTGAGGCTTCAACGCCCCCTACTGCTTGCACTCTAGAGGACAGCTTCATTTTTAAAACTGACAATTTTGGCTCAGCTCACTAAGAATAGGCTCTTTCAGCTCTTTTTTTCAAAGATTATGATCAATATTAATACAATTTTATGCACCAAATCATTTAGTAATTAGTCATTTCATATGTTTTAAAGGTTGCTGCAAAACACATGAAATATAAATATTAAGAGATCTAAAAAACACAAATGTTTTAGCTTTTTCCACACTGAACAGATTTAAATTAAACCACAAAAAAAAAAGAAAACGATTAACACTACAGTGCGTCAAACAAATGATAAAATGCAAAAAAAAAAAAAAAAAAAAAGATTCCGTTAACCAATTTAGACACAGATCTTCTGACAAATACGCCAAAATTATAAATTAAGTAAGACAAAAAAGCTAAAGTTCAGCAGTCTCTAAGATTGAATGCACACTAGAGCAATCTATGTAATTAAAGTGAGGCCAAAATATGCTCATTATTTTTCCTGCTCTTTATAGGTCATTTTTTTCCTTTTTGTCTTGAATTGTTACCCAACGCTTCTAGACTTTCCATTTTTGTGAATAAGGTTGTCGAAGCCAATCTGCAAGTGCGTTGTTGCAGCAAATGGCATATCGAATGGCCTGAAACACTTCATCCGTTCGTCTTTCATTTCCCCCTGGTGGCCAAGGTGTTTACACTCGAATAGGTATGACCATTATTTTTCATGATTTCCTCATTTATTACAGTACGAAGGCACCATTTTGTGGTCTGCTTTCTATAGTATAATAGATACAAGTTTTCAAGTGTCATCTTTTTTTCAGCGTTAATACACCTTTATGGCCAAATTCAAGCACTCTCAAGTCCAATTTGTTCTAGTACCTTAAAGAAAGTCAAAATGTTATCCTACCGCTAGCACATATTTTGTGCTACTGTGAGATGTTTGATGTACGATCATTCTGTGTCAGTAAACTGACATGATTTTTGCCTTTTTTTGTACATTTGTGAATACTTTAGTTTATATTTCATGTGTTTTGCAGAAATCTCCATATTATAAAATTTGGTGCTTAGATATAGATCTATATATGATATATTATCTATATCATTGATTCGAGCTAAAAGCTTTTTTAAATAGAGCTGTCCTATTGGGTGCGACCTATAGGGGGCAGTGACACTTTACATAACCGCTAGATTGTCAGGAGCCATTTTCAGTGTCATTTTTAAGCAAGCTTGTTTATTCTTCATTCATTGCATGGTCTATTGGGTCAGACTGCCTAAATATATGGCAAAGATTTCAAGCATGATCCTGACCTAGAAAACACATTGTCAAAATATAAGCATTTTCAAGGATTTCAAGCGCCTGTACAAACCCTGGCTTTTCCTCCCAGAGGCAGAAGCTTATCCGGAGTTCCAAGAGCCCGCGGGGCAGCGAGGCCGGCCTCGAGTCCCAGGGGGGCTCGGCTGCCGACAGCCCAAAGAGGTCCTGCTGCGGCGTGGAAAACGGCGTAGGACACGCCGAGTCGGCGGGCAAGCCGGAGACCGAGGAAGACGGTACCTTCCGTCCCCTGCGTGTCCCAGGTGAGGAAGTCCCATGGTGGACAAGGCACAGCTTTGAATGCCCTCGTCTGTGCTTTGTGTCAGCCGGCTGCCTGGCTAGAATCAAGTGGGTGATGGCGTGGCCTCTGAGCCTCCTGCTGTACTGCACCGTCCCAAACTGCGTGTTGCGGCGCTGGCATCGCTGGTTCATGGTCACCTTTGTGGCATCCACGCTGTGGATCGCAGTCTTCTCCTACCTCATGGTGTGGATGGTCACCATCGTGAGCCACACCTTAGACATCCCAGACTACATTATGGGCATCACCTTCTTGGCGGCAGGGACCAGCGTGCCTGACTGCATGGCCAGCCTCATCGTCGCACGGCAAGGTGGGTAGGAAGAAAACAGTAGTACACTGGTAGCTCTTCATACAAGCACCTCTAGACACGGGAATTTGTGCACCAAGTATTGTTTTGTTCCAAAAATTAAGTTCACAAGCAGTCCCAGAGGCTACCACTAGAGACCGCTTGTAACTGCTTACCACCGGCATTCGCTTTTTCAATGCAAACTACTACCGGCAAAAGAATTGTGCTCTAAAAATGTTTTGAGTTGGCGTTTACTTAAAGTCTAAGTAACCTCAATTTAAAGCGCAGAGTAAGTGTTCACGCATTGACTGTCTAAATTCCATACCTGTCAACTAGAGGATGACTGCTTATTGGCACCGATATTTGGGAATTTGACGGATATTGGTATAGGCGTTTTTATTCATTGGACTGGCTGATTAAATATATTTAAAACCGAGAAGAGGAGCAGCAGAAAACTTTGCCATTATCTTACTCGATCGTCTCTACCCACCCCGCGTTGTCTGATTGGAGAAGCGACTGGGGGCGGAGCCACTGAAACAAAAACTTTCCAGACTCCACACGTTGCAGACCAGAATCAAGCCACTGATAATTTAGATTTTGAAAAGTCTGTGTCATTAAGAGATGGCGTAAATAGTGTAATTTACTTGTTTTAGCAAGTTCAGGTGGAGACTGATATATTAGCTCTTATTGGTTCATTAACCAAGCGTGTGTTTGTGATTGATGGAGACCATAAAAAGCATGTGGAAGGCTGAGTGATTAGCTGTTACATAACATGAATTTGTCAATCTGGCTCGAAAACAGGATTACTTACACCTTTTCAATTTGCAAGCTCTGTTAAAATTTAGATGCACTTTGTTTTAAGTCATATTGGTTGTATTGACATTTTTATTAATGTAAAAAAAAAATCAAGGTGTTATTTAGATTTTCATGTAGCTTTTCTAAGAGTTGTTGCCTAGCCTAATTTTATTTCCTGCACAATTAGTTTTTGGGTTTAAGTGAAAGATTAGTCATCTGTTGAAATTCTCATTTATTTCCGGTAAAAATGTTCAGGGATCTATTACAAATTTCATATGTCCATTTTTAAGCTTTTACAGCGAAAGAACATCGCCTCTTTTAAAAACTAACAATCGGTATCCGCCTTAAAAAGAAAGTATCTATCTAAAAAACCCATATCCCCATTGTGAACTTTCGCCAATTGCTCCCCTCATACCATAAAAAATTAAGCTCATAAGTAGTACTACTGAACCGGAATTGCTGGACTCTCCTATCTGGTTTCTTCAGGCATGGGGGACATGGCCGTGTCCAACTCCATCGGCAGCAACATTTTTGACATCTTGCTGGGTCTGGGTTTCCCGTGGGCGCTGCGCACCCTGCTGGTGGACCATGGCTCTTCTGTAAGTTGTCGTTAGTCAGATAACTAGTTACCTGATAAGATTGACATCCGGTGACAAGCTCGAGGTCTTCTTCACAGGTGCCCATCAACAACAAAGGACTGGTTTATTCCGTGGTCCTGTTGCTGGCGTCCGTTTTCCTGACTGTGAGTCAAAGCTTAAATAGCACGTCGACACATTTGGTAAAACGAGCCACGTTCTGGCCATTTCCCCGCAGGTGACGAGCGTTCATTTGAACCACTGGCGGCTGGATCGGCGCCTCGGTTTTGGCCTGCTGTTCCTCTACACGGTCTTCCTGCTCTGCTCCATTCTTTTCGGTCACATGTGAATTCACCTTCCCCTTTTTCCAGTTCTTCGTGTTGGACAGTACTGCCGTCTATTTATTGGTTTTTGTTCCATGCTGAAAAGCAAAACAGTGTTTATGGTTTCTTCTCCTCGATGTTTGGTTGACATGATCTAGCAACAACCATTGAGGCTTAAACCTAAATTGTGGAAATAAGATTGAAATGCGGTGTTTCAAATAGTGATGTACAGTTTGAAGTAAGTTAAGGGATTGGCCAATAGTCTTGTTTAAAAGCGTTACGATGAAATAGTTAACGGTTCCGGGGTACGAAGAATGTTTACTTGTACGATGGGAATCTATTGACTTCACTTTGGTGGAATATTTTATTTAAGCACAAGCCTTTTAAAGCTTCATGCATAAATTAAATGCAATACAACAAATGCTCTACACTGTTGAAATAATTTGATATTTTTCTATGCCGTAAATAATTTGTCAGATTTTGGTACTTACGGATAACAAATCAAAGTCTTAATGTTCCACCAAAGGGATTTAACTTTGGAATGGATGTTAAGAATATTACACTTGACTCCTTGCCAAGGATTTTTGTATATGCTAAATATTTGACTTAGATTTATAGTAACTACTTTTGTGGCATTTTTAATATTGAAACTAGAGAAGAATAATTTTCAGTGTGTAGACTATTTTACTGCTGTCGGTTTTTACACACATCAGACGGAAGAGTGTTTTGTCGTATGGCTGTTCCGTGGCAATGTTATATTGATTCCAATGTAATAGGGTAAATGTTTTTTATCTGTCATTGCTATAAACAGTTCTATCTTGAGTGCAATAAAATAGTGAGGCAATATTATCGGATTTGTCATTTGAGAACGCAATGTGGGTTTTTGAAAACAACCAGTGTCTGCTGCATGTACAGAAACACATCAGTGCACAAGATCTCTTTAATTTTCCTACAGTGAAATGTACAACAAAACATTCTATTTGTCAGCTTTATAGTAGTCACCTGAAATGATCTTTCAGTAAAAGTTTCCAGAAAAATCTAACTTAAAGCTCTGACTGTTCTTGGCTCTCCCGCAATGACCAACTATTTTTAACCACGTTTAAATCAAATGGACCAATCAGGGGCTTTTACCACACGCAGAAAAAACCCTCATTTGAGCCAGCGTCCTACAGCAGCAAACCATGGCTAGAAAAAAGGAGCTCTGCATAAAATATAGAAATGTGGCCAGACTGTTAGAACACAGCAATATGTTTGAGGGTCTTTTTCCCCCAGGTCAACTAAATGCTCTAGGAGACAAAAAAAAAAGGAGGCCAGGAAAAGACAGTTGCACCCTTCATGTACAGATGAGAAACTAAACACATACCGCCAGTGACACAAATAAAAGCGCAGAAAAACGTTCAGTTAAAGTTCAAAACCAGTTGTAGCAATTCTACTTATTAATTTTTCTAATGGATTGCAGGGATAATACAAATGCTTCCTGAGTTAAGGCAAAATATTTTTTCAAAGTGGGATGCAGTGCATTTTTATGTACATCCTAGTGTTCCTTTATCAGAGAGCTCTAGCTTCAGAATATTTGTCTATACTGTTTCATAAAAAGGAATGCATAATAATTTTCCTACCGATACTTGATAACGTCCTGCCTTACCAAAACATCTTGGGTTTTTTTCTAGAAAAATAATTGTCACATAATCAGGCATGAAAATCCTGTAGAGTGCGCTTTTTTTCAACTGAAAAAAAAAAAGTGTGTGTGTTATACACGACGTTTCACAGTAAATTACTGTATTTGTGCAATGGTTGATCAGACGAAAATAATCACTGACCACAATCGCAAAACATTGGATGCAACAGGAATTGAACCCGGCGAGCGTGTAGAATTCTAACCATTAGACCAGCGGGGATATGACATATGAAAAGGCATTTGATTTGATTTCATTATCATACTATTGTTCTGCACAGTACCAGAGACAAATGTAAGAATGCATAGAACAATGTTGTCCTGAAAGACAAAGGCGTGATGAGGGAAGTAACTGGTTATATATGATAATGATTCTGTCTCTGGGGGGCATTAAATAAATTCATTGTAAATTTTACGTTGGTATTGTGTTCATAGTTTACATCGTCAATAGAGGATTTTAATAATGGCCGCACGGATTCAACAATGTCACTGACTACGCTTAATTTGAGCTGAAAAGTGAAGCGAACGTAATTATTTTTTCAATCAAAGATTAGGAGTACGCTTTATGCATAAATAAATTGGGCATTTCCCCCACACCCTTCTCACCACCGACTCATTTTAATTATTTTGGTTATCCGCATGACGAAAATGGTAGTTAAAATGAGCACAATTATTTCTAACAGGGTAAGAATTTGTTTAGATTTTTAAAGCACACACAACATGTTCCTGCAAATGGTTCAGAAAAGTGTCTCCAAGTGACCAAGTATTGCTACTATTTTTCCTAATGTGTCAAACATCTTTCTCATAAGAATAATCCATTGCACTTAATGTCCATATCTTACACCAGTTTTAGCTTGCGTGCAGCACTGAAAGGGATCTAAAAAATAAAAAGACAACGACATGCGCTACAGTGTACTGAAAAGAAAACTTGTTGAGGGGAGGGGGAAAAAACACTACATCTGCTACTTGATTCCAGCCGACGAAACGTTCTGAAAGAGCCGAGCGAGCGCGGTTGTGTGTACTTCCCTTTGGAGCGACGGCAGCCTCCCTCTGGACACAATCGTGCGACGTCCTCAATACACGACACAAGAATGTGCGCAGAAGGAGCGGCCATCACGACGTGTCCTGCTTCTGGTAGATGGACGCTTTTTCTTTCAGGAGGTTCACGCAGAGGTGACAACTCCAGCTCCCTAATGGACAAGAATACGTTTAGTGGAGAGGCCTGTTTGAAATCATGAAAAACAAAACAATAAATATGATTTGTTGTGTTTGATACATTAGGATTTTAAAAACCTGTCCCTTTTATTCTTTCATTTTTGGTTTCACAACCCTTGGAGAAGGGATGTCAAACTCCTATGAATCAATATACCTTATTTTCCAGACTATAAAGCACACATTGACTAAAAACCCCAACTTGGGTTTAAATTTGAACATGCGCCTTATAAATGGAAACAATTGGGAATCCATACCAGTAAATTACCATATTTGGGCAATTATTGATCAGTTGAAATATTTTACTGACCTCAATTGCATAATAATGGTTGCATTAGGGAATCGAAGCTGGATAGTGACAGTAAGAGCGCCGAATCCTAACCACCAGGCCTCAAGGGACATAGATGGCGTATAAAATAGCAAGCTCTTATCACACTATTTTTTAGTCACGGTACAAGATACAAATGTTAGAGAAAACAAAGTAATTAAAAATCTGAAGTTTTGTTTCACTTTCTCTCAGCCCTAAGCATTGTAAGATAATGCGCAACAATGATTAAAATAAATTATTGGACAACGTAAACTATAAACAAAATACCAACATTAACTTTATAACGTATTTATTCAATGTCCTTCAAAGTCTGATTCATCATCAGATACACCAAAGAAAGTTGTTTACCTCGTGCTTTTCTGCAGTAACTCATATATTTCAAAACGACTTTCTGTTTTCTCCGTTTTCTAACATGGTACCGCGGATAAAAATAGTGTGATGATGAGATAAAACGTAATGCCTTTCTGTGCGTTTCTGTATCCATAGTGATCCAGTGCATAGGATATGGCGCGTTCCCTGCCACAGCATCCAATATCACTAGGAGGTTGTAAATAATACACAAAGTCGCTTTAGTGCAGTCAAGTACTTTTACGATTGTAAGAGGCGGATCCATGCCTTTGCATTCTCTGAAAATCAAGCCAGTTTGATAATGGACTGAGTGACTCCAGCCACTAGTTGGCAGTGGTAATAAAATCAACTTATGACAAAAGTAGTAGTACAGAAAAAGAGAAAAGAAAAGCTCAGTAGTGGGATTTTGCGAAAACCAACACACTTTGGATGGTCAATTATTAAAAACAGCTTGCACTTAAAGGGGTTCTATTTGGATTTTTTGGTCAACTAGCCGCTACCATCTTCTGACTTGTGTCATCATTGATGCCTCTGTCAAGCTCCTTATGTCGCGCAGGCAAGTACAAGAATGTGAGACGGCTAGAAATAAACTATTTTTTCATCTTTCTTGGGGTTTGGGTCGGCGTTTGGACTGTACTTCAAGCAGGCTTTTTCTTTTATCATTTTCATGCTACACTAAAAAATGGAAACAAGGGGACAATCGTGAGGTTACTCACCATCCCACCCCTGCCCCTCCCATTCATCCTACCTGGTGTGTTCCGCCCCCCATCATTTTTGCTAAAAGTAAGCTAAAGCGGATAGGCGTCACGGAAAAACAAACAATTAAATGGGGTTATTTTGAACTCAGTTGGGAATTGTTAACACATAGTTAATAGAGAAAATATTACACCTTTCAACTTTTTAAGGACACCTCAAACCAACACACTCCACATCAACGAGTCATGGTATTTAAAAATAGTATTGCTTAATAAATTTGATTGAAAAAAACTCTAAAAATAAAGTGAAATAATAAAACTTGATCAAAATTATCAACCGATTTTCGTTTTTGTCAATCAAGGCAGGAAGAGATCTAAACACTGTATAGAAATTGTAAACAACTGCACGTACCTTCTGGAGGCTCTGCCATTGGCGGCTTGAGACAGTACATGTGGTACCCTCGATCGCAGTCGTCGCAAAAGAGCAGCTGGTCCTTCAACAAAAGATGCAGGAACATATTTGAAGAGTTCCGCGTGCTTTCAATGGCAAAATCCGGTGCGAGAAAAGAAATCTCACATCGTTTTCAGAGGTGCCACACATGTTGCAGCACTTGCACTCGATGCACTGCCAGCGATATGTCTTGACGGCGGCCATCATGATGGTTGTGAATTGCAGGCAGGACGGGTGACCTGAAACGGGCACACATTCATTGAACGCAATTGGACGGTGAGGGGGGGAGGGCGAGCCCGAGCGCAAGGTTACCCACCCGAGCGTCCGCAGTCCGAGCAGGACACCAGCTCTTCGGACTGGCCCGTCTTGAGGTTGGTTTTGTTATCTCCCAGGCAGAAGTCGCAGTACTTGTTGGGAAGTGCCAACCCGTCCGGGCCCCTCTTGGGTGCTGCCAACAAATATATTTAAAAAAAGCTCGGAGAAGTCCAGCAAATGCCAACTGGGCTCGAATACTTACTTTTGGGCGTTTCTGGTGGTGGCGGTAGCGGTGGCTCAACAACCTCCATCTCTTCCCTATCTTCGCCCTCCTCATCAGCCAAATGTGAGTGGGTGTAGTGGTAGCTAAGGCCAGGGCGGTTCTTGTAGCGCTTGCCGCAGACTGAAGCCAACATCGGAAAAAAAAATCAGATATTAGATATATAATTTTCAGGATTGTAATTGATGACAGGATTATATAACTGATAACCCTCAATTCTTTCAACTTCAAAACTCAATTCTTTGAACTTCAAACCTTCTGCATTTTCATCTTCAATATTCAAGCCTGGTGATTAAATTTCCTTCTATATGAGCTTTAATTTTATAATTATTTTTAGATGTTTATAGATTTAATGGTCCAAACTGGACCTCGGGGATTGTATTTCGTGCTGGCATACATTATGTGTAATGGTATGTTGAAAAACCCCCTTGGATAAACTAAACCCGGATTTTGAAGAAAATAAGTCCTTAAACACAGCTTTAAACATGACTTAAAGAACTGAGAAATGAAATAAAAAAAACCTGTTAATGAGTTCTGAGAAGCAGTGCGTGTTGTGGCGTGGATGCATGGTGCATACACAAAGGCAAGCGTAAATAACTGTGAAACACGTCTACTTTTTCAAATCTACGGTTCAATTGTAGTTTAAATGTTTTTGTTTCATCTCGTTTTAAAAGCCCGAAAAAGCACGAGCAGAAAGCAACCATGACAAAAGTGACGAGCGAGCACATGAAACGCAGAGCACGAAGGAAGGAAGCCGATGTACCTTTTTCAGAAGGTTTGCAATTATGCTTTTGTTTGATAGCGTCTGAAAGAGAGGGAAGGAGACAAGAAAGCACAGACAGACACTTAGAAGAATATGACCCCTCCAGTAGGAAACAACACACATGAAATCAAAAACTTGATGAAGTGCACAGTGGCTATGCTAGCTGGCGGGATTCTAGGCGGCAGAGACAAGATGGAGGAGATTGAGACAAAGTCACGCACTGTCGCCGTCACTTACTGTCACACGCGTAAGGCTTGTCTCGCTCCTCCAAAGCTGCAGAGTCCAGCTTTTTCCTGCTGCTACCGCCCACGCTGCGACCCTAGAAACACGCCATGCTTAAAATCATGACTGAAGAGGTTTCTATTGACCGTTTGCACGTGACGTCATGTTGCCTTTTCTGGCAGGATGAAAGCCATGGCGGACAGCAAGACGCACTTGAGCGCACGGCAGTTGAGTTGAAAGAAACACCAATACCACGACAAAAGAATATGACCACCACTTTTTTCCACGGTGATGTATTCCTGTGCAGTGGGGAAACTTGTGAGCCTGATTTGTGTCTATTTTGATAAAGACAGAATGATCTGAAATGAAATGATCTGCATTTCTATAGTGCTTTTCAAGTCAATGACTTCCCAAAGCGCTTTACATTGTGCTTCACATTTCCCAATAGCGGCCGTGATCTGTGCAGCCATGTAAGGCGCTAACCTGCTTATTAGGGTTTCAGTGTCTTACCCAAGGACACTTCGGCATGTAATACGGACAAGCCGGGATTTGAACTGGGATCCCTTAATCCTAAAACGATCGCTCTACCTCCTGAGCTACTTATTAAAATCTTATTACGCCGAAATGAACTGCCAAAATACCAATGGTGAAATGAGAGACTAATGTTCATAAGAGAAAAGCAGGGTGCTGGAACCAATCCCAGCCATCTCTGGGCAGTGGGCAGGGGACACCCCGAACTGGTTGCTAACCTGTCACAGGGCACACAGAGACAAACAACCATTCAGACGCTCACTCACACCTAGGAACGATTTGAACCGGCCAATTCAACTGACATGCATGTTTTTGGAATGTGGAAGGAAACCGGAGTGCCGGGAGAAAACCCACACTGGCCCAGGGAGAACATGCAAACTCCGCACAGGAAGGCTGGTAGGTGGATTCGAACCCATGACCTTAGAACTGTGCCGCGGATGCGCTAACCACTCCTTGACTGTGCCGCCTCAGAGAAAACATTTCACCAAAATAACTATTTTCAACATGATCAAAAGTGATTTCTATACATGGTGCAAATACCCCGTTGGTTTACTGTTTTATTACATTCCCCCTAAAACAAAGTCGTTTCAGTAACCTTTACGCAAAGGGAACATTTCACACCCTGAGCATTTGTCGGCAAAACGAAATACAGTAATGCATACCAGCTACAAAGAACTGGTAAGCATCCAGACTTTGATAAGCTTTTAGATCAGCACCAGTGTATGGGGATACTCCATTTACAATATAGTGGTGGAGATGGTGTGGACTGAAGTCAGCCGGACTGGACGATCTGTTTAGATGTGTCATCCTGGGTTTCTCTAAATAGCGCGCCCATTGTGCTTTCCGACAAGGTGAGCCACCTCACCAGACAGCTGGACAATATTGGTTTGACTAGTTTTTGCCAATGGTGTTGAATAGTATAGCTGCTTTTTTTGTTGTTGAAGTCTAATGTTTACTGACCTCAATCACTGTTTACTACGGGTTACTACCGTCCGTCATGGTGTCGTCACGTGGTTAGGTCACGTGTGTGCAAAGGATCAATAGCAACTTTGGGAAATCAAATTTAAAAGGAAGCAGAAATCTCACCATTTAAAAGAAAACGCTAGCCCAGTATTAGGTCGGCCAAGGGGGCCAACCTGATAGTGAGGGTGTGGCTACACACCCTCAATTTTAAATAAAAAAAGAACAAACAAACATATAATACATTTAATTATATAATAATCTGTACTGGTGCACTCTGGTGCTCGGTCTAAAAAAAAAAAAAAAGTTGGGGAAAGGTAAAATAACACCATCACAACTTTTTAGATGGGGAGGGAACATAATAGCACAAATCATTATTTCTATCCAAAACAAACTGTTCAAAAGTGTTTACTTGACCGAAGCGTTTATTTACCTTCCCCTTTCCTTTTCCTCTTCTTTTAGGCGTGTCTTCTTCGTAATCCTCGTCGTCCAGGTCATCGAGAAAGTCATCCGGATCCAGGATTTTCTGGCACACGCAAGTGACAAGTTTTATAACAAAGTTCGATTGTTTCAACTAGATTATCACAGGACATGTTTTTGTTATATTTTTGCGGTCGACCTGCGATTTAAAATGTTTAGGCAGAACCTTTCTGTTGCGCGCGGAGTGGTTCAAGCCGGCGGCGTAGTCACTGAGGTTGGAGTCTTCCTCCGATGCTCGCAGATCAGCGGGGGTGCGTTTCTCCAAAGAGTCGCCCTTGAGCAAAGCCTCCAGGCTACTGCCGTCGGATGACAAAAGCACATCCTTCTTCAGCCCTAAATCGATCTCTGCAAAGTCAAACGCAAACACGGGCAAAGCTTAATATTTCACTTTTGTTCGGCACGGGGCGCCAAGAACATCCCAATACAAAATACCTGACTTGGCTGAGGGAAAGATGAGACGAGGGTCCTCGGGAGGTTGCGATTTTCTTTTCTTCCTCCATCTTCTGGAAGGATAAGTATAGAGCTGGCCAGGGGCCTTGCCTAAGGAGCAAAACCACTTTTATAAATGTATGCAGATTTTACACCCCTTTGCCCATACCTTTGCCTGACAGTAAACATTTTTTTTTTAAAACACCTGAATTCTATTCCTTCTTTTCAGCATTTACATGCTTCCATTAGGTGAAATTATTCGCAAGTATAATATCAGTTTCCACTGCTACCCAGATGACACTCAACTCTATCTTCCGTTGGAGGAATCTGCCACACTAAATGGTGGAAATTTAGAGGCCTGCCTCACTGAGATAAAAGAATGAATGTCACTCAATTTCTTGCGTCTTAACTCTGAAAAGACCGAAATGTTAGTTCTTGGTCTATCCAAATGCCGTGACTTATTCTCAAAAACTGCTGTGAACATTGACAAATGTCGCATCACACTGAGTGACTCAGTTAAAAATGTAGGTGTCATATTTGATCCCGATCTGTCCTTTCAAACACATGTGAAGAAAATGACTAGAACCGCTTTCTTCCATCTTTGCAACATTGCTAAAATTCATCCCACGCTGTCTCAGTGGGATGCGGAGATTATAATTCACGCATTTGTTACCTCCCGTCTCGATGACTGTAATGCACTACTCCCCGGTCTCCCTAAGTCCAGAATCGAGAGTCTTCAGCTGGTACAAAATGCTGCAGCGAGTCTTTTAACTAGGACAAAAAAGTCCGATCACATCGCGCCGATTTTGACTAACCTGCATTGGCTCCCTGTTAGCCTAAGATGTGATTTCAAGGTTAGAGACTTATTGTGATTAAGGGCTATACAAATAAAAATGACTTGACTTGACTTGAATTTCAAGGTTCTCTTAGTATTATACAAAATCATACATGGACTTGCTTCCTCATAACTTTCAGATCTGATTTCCCCTAATGTTCCGGTCCGAAGCCTTCGTTCTGAAAGCGCCGGTCTGATCCCAAGAGCCAAGAAGTGTTCCGCAGGTCCGAGAGCGTTCTCCATCCGGGAACCGGTGCTGTGGAATGCTCTTCCCCCTGAGATCCGATGGCAACCTCAGTGGAAATGTTTAAATCCAAGCTTAAAACACACCTCTACTCTATAGCATATGAATAACCTATACTTTTTGTGGACAATATCTCTGTATTATTTGTAATTGCAACATCCTTTGCTGTCTGGTCATCCTGAAAGGGGGGATTCCACATGTGCGGTCCCTTCTCAAGGTTTCTTCATTTTCCTCATGTTGAGGTTTTTGAGTTTTTCCTTGCCCTCATGTTGGTTCCAGATCAGGGGTTGGTGTCATAATAGTCTGTGCAATAACCTGTGCAGCCCTTTGAGACTCTTTGTGATTAAGGGCGTCACAAATAAATATGACTTGACTAGTCCTTACCAGGGCCTCTGTGCCTCTTCTCCATCCAAATGTAGCAGTTGCTCTGAGCCACGCCTGTTTGGGAGTCAAGGAAGGGCATGCGCACACTCCTCTCCGCACACAAGCGGGCATTGTAGTTGTGGCATTGTTCCATGGCATCTCTATAGTACTGCTCTCCTAACCTAGGGACATAAAAAGATGTGATATCAACAACAACAATAAACAGAAAGAAGATTTCAACTTTGACATTGCATAAAACTAGAACAGGGTTCATACACCTTTTTCGTGGTCGAATTTCAGACAATTTTCCAATGTCTCCAGTACCATTAAGACATTTACCAATGGGACACGCCATCTTAATTCTTGAAAAGGCCTATAAAAAATGTCCATAATAAATCATCATTTCATCGTGCCCCATTTAGATGTAGCAAATAATTTTATAGTTAAGTGGTACATTCGTAGGTAATCTCTGTGAATTACCTGTCAACTGACTGGAGGGGGCAGATTTTGGATTATTTTTTTGAAAACTGCAGCATGCAGCGCCTGAATTTGTTCCACGTTTTAGACATATTTTGTATTTTCTAGCCGTTGTTCATTAAAATGGCATTTGGGCCGAGATGCGTGGGGGCGATGACACTTCATAAAACAGCATTTTCAAGGATTTCAAGCACCGGTTTGAACCCTGTTGGAAGTGTAGTGTTCGAGGTTAACTTATGCCACACAACTTTGCATGATTCAAATCTAAAAAAAACTCCATCACAGATGCAAGCTAGTGTCGTTATCATTAACTTCCACCGTAGAATTGATTTTAGCAGTTCACCTATAAAAAAAGCAAGACTAAAATTGTATCCAGAAAAATACAGGACTTATTCATGCAAAGCGGATAAGACCTGCTACTTTTAAATGTATTTCTTCATTGCTGTATGCATAACAGTACATTTAGGGTGTAATTATACTATCAATGCTACTTGTAGTGTGACCGTCGGGTAATTTGGCACCAATTGTGAAAGACTCCAAAAATGGTGTAGTCTGTTTTAGATATAAGAGATACTTGATTCTTCATATTCTACATCTACTTTTTTTCTATTTGTACTTTTGGCATGATATGGTTTTCTTAGAAGTGGGGTGTGTAGTTTGAGATGTCCTTAGAGAGTTTAAATTACATATTTTTTCTATTAAGTGTGTGTTAAAATGGGCTAAAAGATAAAACTGTTTAAAAAAAAAAAAAAATATATATATATATATATATATTGATACATAATAAGCATTTGCATATTCACGGTGGCAGTTGTACTGAACAATAAGCTCATGAACGCTGTAGATGGGAGTCCGGGGTGGTAACACTGCTCACTCGATATAGAGTTTCTAGCAGTATCGTGTAGAGTCTGTAGACCCTTCTATCTACCGAGAGAGCTAACTGTGGTCATTGTGCTTGCTGTTTATGTTCCACCGGATGCTAACGTTTGCATAGCGCTAAATCTCCTGCCCGCTGCTATCAATAAATAGCAGCTTGCACACCCCGACGGAGCTTTTATCGTCGCCGGCGACTTTAATCGGGCATGTTTAAGGACTGTACTTCCCAAATCCATTCAACACGTGGACTGAGCAATTAGGGAAAAAACACTGGACCGTGTGTACAGTAAGATCAAACATCTCGTTGGATCCGCCCATCTCTGTCTGTCCCTTAACCCCTCATACAGCCCCCCTCCGGAGGAAACAAAGCCTATACAACAAAGACAGTTAAAACACCTTCTTTGTTCCTTTATCTGTTTGTTTTCCTTATCCTCACTGTAAAATGTGGAACTGGAGTGCCACGTCCAATTTCGTTGTCACAATATATCCCATGTTGTAACAATGACAATAAAGGTATATTCTATTCTATTGTATTCTATTCTAATAATGCTGTCGGGAAGAAGCGGTTTTGTTCAATGTCCTGTAGATGCGATGAGATTTATTCCGTCAGTATCACGGCTGGTGAATCACTGGACTCAACTGTGTGAAACGTTTTAAACCACTGAAAACGTTTGACACAATTGCTTCGGTTGTTCACGAACTAACGTCACGACTCACCGCACCCTTTTATGCGACATGCTTCAAGACACTAAGCCATTTGAACACAATCGATTGAATAGTCTAAGAGCTCCGGTTTGTTTGAACCGTCGCTGGTTTTTCACGCATCGATGTTTTTTGAATCCATTCCCTTTGGTGATGCTTCAAGGCAGTTTCTTACCAAAACATCATCTGAAGTCATGTGAAGCAACCGTTGGAAACCATCGTCAAACAGAAGTGAACCACGTCAAGCATCTTTGCTAAACTTCATAACTCGTGCGTACTTAATAATGCTGTTACTTGACAGTAGTGATGTGCTCCTCGGCTCGAATCGGCTTTCGTTTCACCGCATTATTTCCGTTTACAAATAAACAGACATGTAAAATGATTCCCAAAATGGTTGTTAGTGCTCCTCTTTAGATTGATACGAGGGTTTGTTCATGCTAGTTTATTCACGCACAAAGCACAAAGTTTAACGTAACTTGCGTCTCTCTCGACACATATATTACACGTGTCTCCCTCTTACCTTTACTGCTCGTGCGCCCCCTGGCGGCCATTACAAAAAACGCATCTATTACCTGCATCGTTGCATAAGCTGCAGAGTTGGGCTTATAGTCCGAATTTTACGGTAACAAAACTATTCATGTCACACTCTTTTTCCAGTAACGGGATAACAAACTAATTATATTTTCTGTCATTACAACGCCGTTAATGTAACTGCCGGTCAAAAGCGGTGCATTATTTTGGACTTATTGGATAATGTCACCATTAAAAATAGCGACTACAAAATTGTTAGTTCGAAATTACCAATAAAGAATTTATTAATGCGCTGAAAGAAAAGAAAAACGAGGGCTGATTTGCAGCATCTCGTGTCATTCCCTCCAAAACAATCGGTCGACATGCACTTTGGGGGAATTTTCTTTTATCGACTTTCAAATGTGTTGAGGATAATTAAGGTCAAAATGTTTTTATTTTTGTGAATTTATAAATATTTTCATTTTATTTCAGTATTAATGTGGGTATATAAAAGGGTGTGTCCTTTTTCTTCTTTTAATCTCTCTTTTTTCCTTTTTTTTGTATTTTTTCTATTGTTTTGTTTTTCCCCTATTGAATAAATTGGAAAATTGGCATTGAAAGTCTTTAGAAGTGCTGAAATCCGGCTATAAAAAAATATTTACGAACCCTGTTCATTATATAAAAATTCAAACATTATCCAATTCAGACCACGAATAACTCATTTTTCTCAATCAAAAACAACAAGAGGTATCAGTGACTAGATTCATTTGGAGGCAATAATCCGATAGGAAAGGGAAGATTGTATTTTCTGAAGCAATCCCGATAAAATGTGAGCGAATGGGTAAGTGTGAAGCACATTGTAAATCGCTTCGGGAGCTCTTCAGTGACTTGAAAAGTGCTATAGACATGCAGACCATTTAAATGATAAACATAACTTTATATTGTTTACTGATTATTTCTGATATTGTTTACTGTTTCTTTTTGTTGCATTTCAAGTGTAGGAAAAATATATTGCTGTGAGGTGAAATAAATATGACATGGTTCAGAAACACAACTACCTGTCTGTTCTCTATTCAACTGACTCGAATACTGCTCAGAAAATATTCAATTTTTTTACGTTATTTGAAAAGTTACTGGCAGCACGGCGACGCAGCGGTTAACGGCACATTTCTGAGATCATGTGTTCGAACCTCCTGTGTGGAGTTTGCTTGTTCTCCCCGTGCTCGCGTGGGTTTCCTCCGGGCTCTCCATTTCCTACCCCATTCCCAGAAACATGCATTTCAGGTTGATTGTCGGGTCCAAATTGTCCCTAGATGTGAATGAGCGAGCGAGTTGTCTGTCTCTGTGTCCCCTGCCCACTGCCCGAAGATAGCTGAGATGGGCTCCAGCACCCCCGCGACCCTAATGAGGATAATCGGTGCAGATAATGGATGGATGGATGAAAAGTTACTTTCCCTGGTAACTCGTAACTTTCACTATAGAGTCGATCAGTTACTAATTCCGCGAGGAAGAAGTAGCGAGTAACTATAACTATTTACTTTTTTAAAGTAACGTGCCCAAGACTGATGACGAATCGTTAGTTTAAAGATCAACAAGTAGGGTCGAGTAGGGTTACTTTAACTGGATTACTATCAATGACTTTTGGATGACTCCAATACCAAATATGCTCATAAATGACAAGAGAAACTCAATTTGAATAAAATGATGACTCACAACACGTGGTAAGCTTTCTCCCCTGGCTTTGATCTCTGGCAAAACGAACATCAAATACCACAGAAACAAAATGAACATAAATCCAAACAGCTTGCCGACATCATTTTTGCCGTTCCATTTATTCAGTTACTCCCCAAGCCTGCACAAAATGGAGTCATTTTATTCCTATTGAGTTTCTTTTGTCTTTTATGAGCATATTTGGTATTGGAGTCATCCAAAAGTCATTAAAAGTAATCAAGTTAAAGTAACCCTACCCAACCCTGCCTACTAATTCGGTGAGGAAGAAGTAGTGAGTAACTATAACTATTTACTTTTTTAAAGTAACGTACCCAAGACTCGTCAGTTTAAAGATCAACAAGTTAGCCCTAACGCAACAACTTTGGCTAACTTTAGCCACTTGGCAATCGCTGTATTGTGAACTGTCAACGCTGGTTGAGAACGCTGAACTATGGAAACTAACCATTAAATGAATGTACTTAAAGACACACAACGTATATTTTTCTCGTAGTTCTAAAGTTACCAGACAAGTTTAAAGACGTTTAATATGTGCTTGCTAACTCTTCGGCTTTCATTGGAGGACACGACCAACAGACAGTCGACGTCTCCTAACCTTCAACCGACCAACGGGGGGTGTTGTTCGATAAAAAGCGCCCACTCGGAGGCTAATAGCAGACTTATAGTCACCGCACGTGAGCAGTTTCGTCGTCTTGAATTGAGAGTAAAGTGTAAGAAAGTGGAAGACTTACAGTTTGACAACATTCTCGACGACAGCTGCCATCTTGCTTCCGTTTGCAGCTCCGGGGGGCTGCTGGGAAACGGTGAGCGGTGACCACTTTGCGCCGCTTAGCGGTTAAGGCTTGTCATTGCAGGGTGATTTGCTTTAACGGGCACGGTAACGCCGTTAATCGCGTGGATTCGTTCGAGGCTCAGGCGTGAATACTTGGAACCAATGTTCCCTGTCATTTTCCTTACGGGTCTGAGCGTTCACACAAAGTCAGTGAGCAACGCTTGAAACAACAGTGAGCAACGGCAATCCCAAGTGTGGTAAGATAATTAATTATCCAACATGTCCAAAACTTGACATCAAGTTACATTTTGCTGAGTTTCCGGCAATGCAAAATTATTTTTCTCTTTTGATTGAATTGACTCATGTACTATTGCAAAGGTTGTACGGCCTACAAACGTCGTTTGTTTTTACAATTCTTTCACAAGATTTCCATTTCTTTTTTTCCTGATATATTTTGTCGCATAATACTAACATTTTTGAGGGCTTATTGAGTCGGTTGCACGATACACAACTGTATTCAATCACATTTGTTTACTGGAAGTACAATGTTGGCAACAAGATTGACTTGGTGTAATTGGAAATTATTTGAATGCAACACAAACCTTTTCTTCTTTTTTCCTGTTTTTTTCTACTTTTTAAAAAAAAATTCCTATAAAAAAAAATCTCATACATTTCTTTAGCTTTTACAAAAGATACAGTCAGTTAGGGTTGCATTTCTTTGACTACTGTTAAAACGTGCCAGAATTGCCATGGCGCCCAATTGGCTCCGCTTGTGTGTCGCCAGCTGCAGCTTGTTGACAGATCGGCTCCCTGTCAGTATTCAAACTCTGTCCTGTCAGTTCCCTTTTGTCGGTCCGTCTGCGAATCTCCGTTTTTACACGGCAAGCCCTTTTTCGCCCGTCCTGTTTTTTGCTCCTGTTTGTCTCCCGCTACGGTCTGTTTTGATCTCAACCACGTTTGCTCACCCGTCCCGAATTACGACCTGTTTTGATCTCGACCAAGTCTCCCGTCCCGAATAACGATCCGTTTTTGAGCTTGACCACGTCTGCTCTCCTCTCCTCAGTCAATTGGGGTTTTTGTCATATAGCGGAGGAGCATTGAATTGAACTAAAACACATTACATGTCAAACACACATGGTAGATATAAACATTCTCACTAGTTCATTATTGGCATAAAAAACCTTAGCTGTAGGGCTAGGGGTCTTCTCAGAGGCTCACATTTAAATTATGATTCAGGCATGTAAGATTTGATTGTAAAACGATTATTGAAGGTTTTTCTCTTAATATTTTAATTTCTTTCACTGAGATTTAATCTGAGATTTGTTTTAAAAGAAGAAAAAAAGCAAAAAAATGGAATTCATTTCCACTACAGTTCAACTCTGGGAAACTCATGCAGACTGGAAAGTTACAAAAATAGTATACAAACACTAAATGATTAATGATTTAAAAGTCTTTCTGGTTTCTATGAAAATGTTTACCTGGATATGGCTGTTAATGACCACATCTACTAAAAAATAGAAGCTAAAGCTCTTTTAAACCTCCGCAATCACATTTGGGTGCAATTTTTTTTTTTTGCTTTAAACAAGGCCTAGCTAGCTTTATATCTTCGGGATGGGTTTCCTAGATGTCCTTGGTAGATTAATGGTGGTCACCAAATCCAGCTACTGTGGGTGCTTTGCGAGTAGCGCCTGGCTTTGGCGACATCAGGTGGACACATTTAAGACTGCAGGTCATTGTTAGGGTCATTTTTCTCTCGTGCTTCTCTTAGCATTGTCCCGGGCCACATAAATAGATATGGTAGGCAGGCCACGAGTTCGTCACATGCGCATTAGAACTCCAAAAAAAGGACTATTGTGACATTTCTGCCTCATATCCTCCCCCAAAACAATCGCACATTTTTTGATTAAACCAGATTTTATTATTCCTAATATTTTAGCTGTAGATACACAAGTCAACAAACATGTTTTGGAATCATCATGAAAAAAAAAATGCTCCACGGCACACCGACACTGTGTAGAAGAGCTGCTTGCCTATTACAGACACGTACCTGAAAATATGGACAGCAATTACACTTTTTTTGCATTAGTAACAGTAGTAAGAACAACAGTAGCCATAATGATCGTAATAGCAATAATCAATAGTAGTGTTATTCACAACTACGGAGGAAGAAAACGGACATTGTCAAAAGCAAAGAGATAATGAATTTTTTTTAGTCAAACAAACCACTGAAAAATGACCAGTTCCGCCTCGACTGCAAATACCCTGCCTCCTTCTTTCCGCAAAAAATAAATTAAAAAAAATATCACCCTTTTCAGTGCTCTCCCGCTTCTACAAAGTAGTTTTCTGGGCGCCCTTTTTCAAAAATCTTCTCAAAACTGTACACGCTTCCGGGCATGCAGCATGCAGGAGAGAGCACTTCCGTTTGTAGTTTTGGGCCTACTGACGTAGATTACATTCACGTGAGTTGAAGTAAGACAATGTTCCGCAAAACCGCGTCCATCTTTGTGCTCAACGAACAATTTAGGGGCGGGATTGGTGTCACGTTAGACCGAATTGGACATTTGGTCACCCTGTACTCCTGGGGTGTCAAACTGGTTTTAGCTGGGGGCCACAAATGCTATAAAAAAAATCTCACAGGGGCCGGACTCTTAAAAACAGAGTAACAGTGAGAGAAAAAGAGAGCAGAATAGAGATATGAATAGAGAAGGGGGAAATAAATACAGAGAGAAAAATTAAGTGGAAAAAAGAGAAAGATGAAAAGAATAAGAGAAGTGAAACGACAGAAAGAAAAAGAGTCAGCAGGAGAAAAAGAGACAAAGTGAGGTGAGAGAGAGAGGTCGAAAAAGGGAAAGGGTGAGGGTGAGAAAGAAAGAAATAGAAAGAAAGAGAATTAAAGTGTAAATTAGAGAGAGAAAATAGAAAGAGAGCAAGACAGAGAAAAACCGAGAGAAAGAGAGAGTGAACAGGAGAAAGAAAAAGAGGGAGAAAGAGCGAGTGAACAGGAGAAAGAAAAAGAGGGAGGAATAAATTAAAAAGAAGTGAGTCAGAGATAAATAGAGAAATCTACCACAATTGTTTTGCAAGTGTTAACTGGCTTTGGTGACACCCGGTGGAGATATTTAAAACTCCAGCTCATTTTCCTCTTGCGCTTCTCTCACTGTTATCTTGCGGGCCGGATTTAAACCATCGGCCGCCTGTTCGACACCTGTACTGTACTCTGACCGGAGTCACGCTTGTACCGGTTCCGCGTTTGTTCGGAATAAGGCTAAGCGTTCCATTTCAAAGCAGTAGCTTTCCATCTCTCTCTGTCAGTATGTAGCGGGGACATATTAACTCTCCGGTTTCATATCGTTATCAAGTTACCTCCTGTTGAATTTTGGCAGTAAGCAAAGGCAAATCGACACCTGGATGAAAGTGACGCTACAACTTCATTTGAAGAGTCTAATCCGAGGCCTAAATAGTTCTCGACGATGTAGAAATCCACAAAAGATGGGTTGATGGTAATACTCAGTTAAACCTACAGTATAACCATGCCACAAAGCACAAACACCGTTATAGAGGATTCAAAAGCTGTCTGAAATCCATCGGACAGTCCCGTTTTAGCAAAACATCGGGCCCTTGAAGTACACGGGAGAGCATGTTTCTCTGTGGACTCTTAAAAAGGCTCAAAGTGGTCTTGTTTCATAACCAGCCCGATGTGCTTCCCATTTGAAATTGAGCGCTGTGATGCCGAGAAATGCATCCCTGCCGAGATTTGCATCCCCTAGCTCAGGGGTGTCAAACTCATTTGAACTCGGGGGCCACACCATAGAACAAACATTCTGTCGGGGGCCGGACTAGTAGATTCAAGAGAAAGAAAGACCTAAAGAAATAAGAGAAAGAGGGAGGGAAAAGGAGAGAGGGCGGGACAAAGAAAGAAAAAGAGGGAGAGAGCGTGAGACACAAAAAAGTCGTGAGAGAGGGGAGAGGAGTAAAGAAATCCAAAGAAAAGCGAAAAGAAAGCGCGAAGGGTATGAAGAGAGAAAGAGAAAAGGAAAAAAGGAAGTGAGAGCAAAATAAGTTAAAAAGACAGAGAGAGAAAGAGACAAAGAGCAACAAAGGAAGAGAAAAAGAGAGACACAGAGAGTGGGAGAAAAGGGGTGGAAAAGAGAGAGAGAGAGGGAAAAAGAAATACAAGTACAGTGTCTTTGTTCAAGGAACCTGGCTTTGGCAACATCAAGTTGACACATTTCAACCTGCAGCTCGTTTATCTCTTGCGCTTCTTTGAGTGTTGTCTCGCGGGCCGGATTCAATCCCTTAGCGGGCCTGATCTGGCCCGCGGGCCGCCTGATTGACACCTGTGCCCAAGCTACTATAACCACTTTTACCTGGTTTTATCACTTTTTGGGAATGTGACGGTGAACATATAACCAAAAACACTTCGTCTTGCATTTGTTGGAAATGTAATTTGAGCAGTTTATTCTGCCTTTTTCGACTCAAATCGCTCGTATTGAAACTGTTATGCACTCTATCATAATAAGCTTTATGGTTGAGTGCATAACAGTTCTCAAAAGTGATTTATACGTGTGCATTACCGTTCGATTCCATTCACAACAAATACAAAGACGGAATGGTTTAAGTTGCACTACATTCCCAACAAATGCAAGATGAAGTGGTTTTGGTTATATGTTCGCCATTTATTTCCCGAAAAGTGAGATAAAACCAGGTCAAAGTGCTTATAGTAGCTAGGGGATGCAAATCTCGCATAACACCGGCTGCCCCCAAATGCTAGAGTGATGACATAAAGGGGAAAAAAATACCCCAAAAATAGGCAATTCCAGAAAAGAAATTCAGAATTTTCATCCGCATTTGGTAGCATCCATCAAGCCGTTATGCGATGAGTAATATCGACGTGCAAAGTCCACATCACACGCACGCACGCAAACACTCTAGAAAAACTAACGTTGGAAAATCAAGCAAAATCCATCACTCTGGTGATCATTCAGGCAGTTTTCGCAAAACCAAAAATCAAACCGCTTATTAAATATATCATTTGCTTTCACTTACGGCAGACTGCTAAAATGAACGGCGCTTTATTTTAAAAGAAGAAGTCACTCGGGTAGCACGGTTTCCTAAAAGTTATTCAGAATAACAATACCGACATTCTCCACTAGTTGTACTTAGTCTCTGACAACAACATGGATAATCAAATGATTGTTTTGTTTTTTCCAAACCAGCAACAACGAAAAGATAAATAGTAATCGTATCGGTGGGGTTAATAAGTCGGAAAGCAGATCTGAGGCGATCGATCGGAAACGAAGAAGAGCTTTCGTCGGTTGGGGGGGGAAAAAAAAAAAATCGCACGGCAGTTCAAATGTGACCGACGTGGTGTCCATACTGGCTCCTCTGGTCCAGACGGAAGTTCATCGGGAAATTTCGGCCAATCGAAACAATGCGGCGGGTGAAACCAAGGGGGAGAGGCGGGAGTACATTTCCTGTAGCTGTCGAAATACAGAGCACGTTTTGTCCGGCGTGCGGTTTTATACTCTCGCTCGGTCGCAATCGGGCGTCGTTCCGGGATTCCGACCGCCGGCCTTATTTTTTCTTGCCGAAGAAGCTGAACCTCTTCTCCCGATCCTTATCCCGTCCGTCCTTGTTGCGCATGGTCACGCCTCCGGCGTCGCCGGCGGCGGGGGAGATGGGGGGCATGGTCATGGCGCGGTTGAGGACCCGCCGAGTCCCCGGCGAGTCTCCCGATCCCGACGGGATGGAACTGAGGATGGAGCGGATCCAGGAGCTCATTTCCGCCTTGGGGTGGACAGAGACGGTACAGGTCAAGCATTTTGATAGCAAAAATATCCATCCAGCCATGCATTATCTGCACCGCTTATCCTCAGTAGGGTCGCGAGGGTGCTGGAGCCCATCCCTGCTATCTTGGGGCAGTGGGCAGGGGACACCCTCAACTGGTTTCAGGGCACACAGGGACAGACAATTCACCTAGGGACAATTTGGACCAGCCAATTCACCTGACATGCATGTTTTTGGAATGTGTGAGGAAAGTGCCCGGAGGAAACCCACGCAAGCACGGTGAGAACATGCAAACTCCACACAGGAGGTTCGATCTCATGACCTCAGAACAGCGCCACGGACGCGCTAACCCAGGGGTGTCCAACTCATTTTTACTCGGGGGCCCCTCGATAGAACAAACATTCTGTCGGGGGCCGGACTAATAGATTAAAGAGAAAGAAAAAGACAGATAAGGAAATAAGAGAAAGAGGGAGGGAAAAGGAGAGGGCGGGACAAAGAAAGAAAAAAGAGAGGGGGAGAGAGTGTGAGAAACAAAAGAGATAAAAAGAGAAGTCGTGAGAGAGGGGGAAAAGAAAGGGAGAGGAAGAAAGGAATCCAAAGAGAAATAGAAAAACAGAAGGAGAGAAAAACGAAAAGAAAGCACGAAGGGTAGGAAGAGAGAAAGAGAAAAGAGAGAAAAGGAAAGGAGGAAGTTAGAGCAAAAGAATTTAAAAAGACACAAAGAGACAGAGACAGAGAGAGGGAGAAAAGGGGTGGAAAAGAGAGAGAGAGAGAGAGAGAGAGAGAGAGAGAAATAAATACAAGTACAATGTCTTTGCTTGAGGCACCTGGCTTTGGCAACCATCAAGTTGACATATTTCAACCTGCAGCTCGTTTTTCTCTTGCGCTTCTCTGAGTGTTGTCTCGCGGGCCGGATTCAATCCCTTAGCGGGCCCGATCTGGCCCGCGGGCCGCCTCTTTGACACCTGTGCGCTAACCACTCATCCGCCGTGTTGCCCTAGCAAAACGATAAAACGGGAAAAAAAATTTCGGGGTTCTCAACTACCGGGTCGCGGCCTAGTACTGGGTCGTTTGGGACCAAAAGAAAAATATTTTCCATCATTTTATTGTTTTACTGGGTTTGTACTCCTTTTTCGTGGCCAAATTTTAGCACTTTCAAGGTCAATGTTCCAATTTTTCCAGTACCACTAAAAGAGGAAATCCCGTGTGAATCGTGTATTTACAAATATATCTGCAATTTACATATAAAATATTGAAACCTGCGTGTGCAATTATCAATACATAGGATTTTTAGAAGCACGGTGGCACAGTTCTGAGGTCATGAGATCGAACCTCCTGTGTGGAGTTTGCATGTGTTCCCTGTTCTTGCTTGGGTTTCCTCCCACATTCCAAAAAAATGCATGTTAGGTGAATTGGCCGGTCCAAATTGTCCCTAGGTGTGAATGAGCCAGTGAATTGTCTATCTCTGTTTGCCCTGAGACCAGTTGAGGGTGTCCCCTGCCCACTGCCCGAGGATAGCTGGGATGGGCTCCAGCACTCCCGCGACCCTACTGAGGATAAGCGGTGCAGATAATGGATGAATGGATGATTTTTAGAGCTCGAGTAAAACGCAAATACAGTGTATTTGTGGATCTTTTTGATACAAATCTCTCCCCATATAGGTGTTGGCTAAGATAATGGGACTATGTAGTCCTCATTTTTAGTTGCAGGAAATTCTTCCAATATCAATTTACCACTTAAAAAAGGCTACCTTCATTTTTTACATGGCCTATAATAAATGTCCAGAATTGATACGTAATCCTTGCACTAATACACATTCTAGGTGTAGCATAACGAAATCCATTAGCAAAAAATGATAGTTAAGCTAGTCATCTCTGTGAGGTATCTTTTATATTGCTGTCGAGCGCTGCCTCTCCCATTGTAGAGATGCATCTCTATTTTGCACTCTCTGAGGCACCTGTAGAGGGCGATCACAGTTGCTGTGACGACTATCATTTTATTCTTTTTCTTCAAACATGGCAAGAATTTCAAGCTTGTTCAAGCACTTCACCCAAAATTCAGGTATTATCCTGTACTGGAAAACACAATAATAAAATTCAAGCATTTTCCAGGATTTCAAGCACCCGTATAAACGCTAGTTTGAATAAAAATCAGTGTAGTTTGCACGGGCGGGCGCAGTATCCTGTCAGGCGGTTCCAACGGTACGTTGACAATGAGGGTCCCCGCGTAATGTTTAAACTTATATTTCAATGTTGTTTGGGGAGTATGTATTTTGAACTATTTGGAAGGCAGACTGACGAGAAAAAATGAAAATAGCGACCCGGGTGTGTCGCTTTTAGTACGTCCGCCTCACAGTTCAGAGGTCTTGGGTTCAACTCCAGCGACCGGCCTCCCTGTACGGAGTTTGCTTGTTCTAACCGTGCCCCCGGGTACACAAGGACACCCAAATGTTCCGTATGGTGACACAGTGGATTTTACACTCATTATTATTATTAAAAATGTTGTTAATATTATTCATATTTTAATAGTCGTTATTATTGTTATTCTAGAAAAAGTACAAACATGGGCCTTGATCACATTGGCGTTCCCGGGTTCAGTTATCAGATCTCGTCCTTGCTACAGACGAAGCCGATGCAACACTGAGGCAATTCTTGATTCATTTTAGTATAGTATAGACACATTCTTAACTACTGTTCACAGTCAGGGTGTCAATGGAAGCTCATGAGATACTTCATGAAGAAAACCCACTGAACAAACTATAAACACCCCAAAACGCCGGCTGACCACCTAGATCAATTTGATTGGGTGAGCAGTAGAGGTTGGGTGGATCTCTGCACTTTGTCTTAAAAGAAAAACATCAAGGCTAGAAAAGTCTCTTTCTTACCTCGTCCTTGGCTTGGAACAGGAATTCTTTTCCATCTCCGAGCCTGAAAGTGCAACGTTCACAATGTCAGCTATTTTTTTCTCTCCGCTTTTGAGAAATACCGCGATCGGATACGCGCTCACCGGAGCTTGAAGACGTGTTTCCTCTTCTTATAGTCGTGCGCGATCTCACAGACGGCTTCGCCCAGGCTGATGGGAACCTCCCCGTGGTAGGGAATACCGTTGGTGGCGCTCTTGCCGTCTTTATAAAATCCTAGACTTCCTTTTCTTAGGACGCAGTATACATTCTGCCATGACCTATGAGATGTAAAAGAATTAGAAGACTATACCGATCACCAGTCAATACTAATCAATATGTACATAGTAAAAGTAGGTTATAACTATAACCTTATCCTCCTTGTTTTATAACTGCATCTTCTCTGTTCCTTATCTTGTTCTCTTTTATCCTCATTTGCTAATATGTGAAACTGGAGTGCCATGCCCAATTTCGTTGTCACAATATGTTCAACCCATTTTGTAACAATGACAATAAAGGTATATTCTATTCTTTTCTATTCTAAAATACAATATACACAGTATTCCTGATTGACGGAGAATTTTGCTCACGTCAGGTATTATTCTTCACATTTTACTGCATAGTTTTGACCATTGTTAAATAAGAAACCTATTATTTAAGAACGAGAATATTGTCTGTTACGGCAAATAATATAGTCGTTTTATGGATTTTTGTTCTTTTAAGTGTCATCATTTCTAAAATAATTTTAAAAAATGCAATAGTATGAGTAAAACAGCCACATCAGGTATATCTGCTCCTTTCATGTTTTGTCTTACCTTTGTAAAAATTCTCAAAATGAGCACATTGCAAGAATATTTATTTCCTAAAATATTCTTGAAAGAAGCAAAATGATCTAGATCATTTTGTTTTTTTACCTTAATAAAACATTTCTCAGAATCAACACATTTATAAAATGTTCAACACATTTATAAAATGTTCCTATTTTCATCCTATTTTTCTTTTTTTTATGCACGATTATTTATTTTTAGTGTTTAACAAGGCAAATATGAAGCATTAAAATAGTTGACAATCTAAAATATCTGACAAAATATTTAAAATAACAGATTAAAAGTAGATATTTTTCCACCTGAGCTAAGATTTTGTTTAAGGATGTTTGACACAATTTTATACATACATATACACATACATGTATATTTAAATATACATTCATATACATCTACACATATACATTATATTTTATATATATATATACATACACACAGTCTTGTTCCAAGGACAGACTGAGGTTATTTCTTCCTCATGCCATGAGGCTCTTTAACCCCACCCGGGGGAGTAAAAACCCACATGAAACCCCACCCCTACATTTGCATATTACCCTATTTTTATGACAGTGTGTATTTTCCGTAGCACTATTTAAATACTCTATATCAACACGTTATATTGGCTATTTTTGTATTCTATATTTTTATTTTATTATTTTATTTTTCAACACAAGGATAATGCTGGAAGTGTCAATTTCCCTACGGAGATAAATGAAGTATCTATCTATCAATCATATACATACATAAGTACATACATTCATATACATACGTTCATATCTATATATATATATATATATACAACATTTTTTGTGTGTGTGTGTATATATATATATTATATATATATACACATACATATACGTACATTCACATATATAGATACATACATATACATATATATAACATTTTTAAATACTATATTACCCTCTTGATATACAAAAAAGGAGGTTTTAAAATATTTGAAAGAAAAACTTTAAATGAATAAATACGGGGATATATTCATCGATGTATTATAGTACTTATTTGTTTGTTTATATTCTTCTTGCTGAGTTTCCATTGATGAACCGGTCTATTATTCTTTTTTTGTTGTATTTTGTTTTTACCTGGTAGCCGCCTTTTTGCTGTGCGACTCCATCTCTTGTTTCCGACACAGGAGGCCTTCCATGGCGTCCGGGTCGGCCTCGGCCCCTCCGCGGCCCGGTAACGTCGCCGACGGGTCCAGGCGCGAGGACGCCAATCCGCTGTCCCGGCCCGGTCCGTTTTCCGATTCCGAGCCCTGCGATACGGAAGGGAAAATGAGCCGGGGGCGGAAGAGCGCCGCCTGGAAGGAGCCGGCCGGCTATTCACCAGCTGACTCGGGTGTTTCAAGTCTATGATTTGAAACCTTATCCGTGCGCATGTTTTAGCGCATATCTGCCGTTGCTTGTACAGTTAAGACGTACGATTATTCTTGAGCCGTGTTGGGAGTCACGCATTGCTAAGTACCGCTTTCGGGGAATAAAGATATTCACTGTGCTTTAGTTCAATGTACGATAAAAGGTCAGGGCAGGCTGTGTGGAATGCATAAACGGCAGTTGTTTTGTCTAGGACACTTCTGAGAACAGGAGGCCTGGGTGTGCTGACGCTGGACGGCCAGAGATTGCGGAGCCCGGGCGGATTCCTTGGCACGCCCATTGGAGGAGCCGGCACACCATCATGCGGGGAGAAGATAGCCAATAAGAGAAAGCTAAAGTTAGCTGCAGATGACACATAGCCAATTGGAGAATAGTAGGATGTCTTCGCTTTGTTCATTGAAATGTATAAATCCCGGGCAACTCGGATGGGGGCCGTCTCCTGTTGGTACACTTAGATCTGCTGTTAGGAATAATAAACATCCACCCCAATGTGGAAATGCCGGCTCCCGGTCATTTCTCTCTCAAAAAACGAGCGCGCATAATTGTTGGATGAATGTAGTTTGTGATTGGTTAATGGAGTCATAATAACTCGTTCGAACGATTTGGTAAAACGGTACATTTTGATAGTTAAATCCCAACAGTGTCAAGAAAAACTTACTTTTTAAATGAAGTAACTAGTCATGGTAACCAATTCTTTCAGCAATGCACCCACACTGTTTTTTCACCCACAATGGATACAGCTTGGGGAATCTTTTTCACCTTTGACCGAGTCTACACTCTACTAAGGCAACTGTCACATTTGGGTATAAAAACTACACCTACAGTGTTTTGGACCAATACCACTACGCACACACACACAAACAACTCGGGAGTCACTCAAATCCTGGTCAATAAGAAAAGGTGAACAAGACGGATACTTGATCCGGGCACGGATCCGAGTCACGCCTCGGAGCGCAGCTGGCAATGGGAGGGCGGCGACAAAGCGAGGATTGTGACTGGGAGTAATGGCTGCTGCAGTTGACCAGGAGCTGAGTGCGGGCTACAGGAGCGGACCGAGTTGCAGTACTCACACGCTGCGGCTTCTTTGCTTTACACGAGCGCTTAGCCTCTGATTTTGATCCCAATGATAGCGATAGCGACGGCTGGTAAAAAAGCGCAATAGCACATTGTTAAATCCTCTCAACCAATGTTCCCTGTCATTTTCCTTAGGGGTCTGAGCGTTCACACAACGTCGGTGAGCAACGCTGGAAACAACAGTGAGCAACGGCAACCCCAATTTCGGCAACTAAATCATGATCAAACATGTCCAAAACTTACCATTTTGCTGAGTTTCCGGCAGTGCAAAATTATTTTTCTCTTTTGAATGAATCGACTCGTGTACTATTGCAAAGGTTGTACGGCCTACAAACGTCGTTTCCTCTTACGATTCTTTCACAAGATATCCATTTCAATTTTTTTCCTGATATATTTTGTCACATAATATTAACATTTTTGGGGGGCTTATTTAGTCGGTTGCAAGATACACAACTGTACTTAATCACATTTTTGAGTGGAAGTACAATGTTGGCAACAAGATTCACTTGATATCATTGGAAATGATTTGAATGCAACACAAACTTTTCTTCTTTTTTCCGTGTTTTTTTCTACTTTTTTCTTTTTGTTCTCTATTTACTTTTTTCCTACATTTCTTTTTCTTTTTTTCTGGCTTTTTTTCTAAGTTTTTCCTTCTTTTTTTCTCTTCCTTTTGTTTTTTTTTTCCCAACTTTTCACTACTTTTTCATTTTGGTATTTTTTTCTTTTTTGTTCTATTCCCCCCTTCCTTTAAGTCATGCTGTGCATAATTTTACATAATATTTGGTCATGTTGGGATTAAAGAAGCAAAAACAACCCGAAGAGCCGTTTAGGACCCGAAAGAGCCGGTTCCTTTTAGTGAGCCGAGCCAAAGAAGCCGGTTCTCTACCAACTTTACTCAACTTCGTTCCACTTCGACTCGACTTCAAAATACCGCATTTAGGACACAACATCAGGGGAACCCGTGTCTTTTTACCTTCATGCACTGTAACTTTTGACATCTTAATTAGTAATTTTGAGCCCTCATTTTTGTGCGCTGGCTTGATTTTCTTGTGCACTGAGAAGCTTAAGGGAACACTGGTCTCAACTGATAAAGCCTTTCCTCTCAAACCGGGTAACGCTTGTTTTATTTGTACTGAAAGCAAGGTCGGTATACTTTTTTCATGGCACTTTTAAAGGACTTTGAAACCCAACTTTCTAATTTCTCCAGCACCATTGAAAGAATATTTACAATCATAAGATCATTTTTTGTTATCATTACTATTGTTGATCCCACCAGCACTAACAATGTATTTAAGGTTGCTGCAAGCCAAGGAAAGTCAATTCTTTTTTAGTGTAGAGGATCTGTACAGAATTTGAAACTTTGTTACTCTCTGCTGCCATCCTCTGGCTTGTGTCCTCATTGAAGCCTTAGTCATCTCATTCATGATGCGTGTGCAAGCATGTGCATTTCTTAGATAAACTCAAATAAACTTTTTTTGTCTTTCATTTTTAAGGAGACACGTTTTCACTTTCTTTATTGAATGCCTGGTTAAACGAGTCAGAATGTCAAATCTGTTGAGAAACATGGCAACGTGTTTGAGCATTTACAAGCACTTCACCCAAAATTCAAGCACTTTTCTAACCTTCAAAACACGACATTGAAATTCAAGCATTTTCAAGGATTTCACTAACCCTGTTAAAAGGTCGCAGTGTAATATTTGATCACGATTGTTTAGTGCTCACGAAAATGAGTGCTACAAAGCACAAGGAAGACAATAGAGACTCAATGTGACCCAACCCCACTGTTCTTCTTTTGTTTTTTTTGCCCAGCCTTGCACAAGGTTTTTGGTTTGTTGGGGTACCCTTAGTAGAGGTAAGATCGGGCCAAAAAAAAGCACCCGAGCCCGACGCAGGCCCGAGGGGTATTAAACCCGACCCGGACCGAGCCCGACTAATCAACTGGATTTGCTGGCCCGGCCCGAGGGGGCCCGAAATTACATATTTTATTTATAAGGAGGGGTGATTTATGATAACAAATTAAACTCTGCCTTTTGTTACAACATCTAGGCCTAAGTTAAATAAAACTGTATAAACATTTACATCTTTTATATTTCTGTGTCTGCACTGCAGATGTTACATTAAGCGACAATCTGTCATTGACGGTTTTTTTTTTTGAGGTAGCGAAAACATTTAAGGGCGTCCGTCATTTTGACGACTTGATCATTGGGCCATAATCCACAGCAGCAGTAGTAGTACGTCCTTAAGATTTTAGCGCAGCACTTTCATGGAGGGGGTGTTGACGTGTTGTGCCCTTTTCCGACTCCTATGCAAATTCCCCCCCCCTGATCGTATTCTATATAAAACGCTTATTAAAACAATAAAGCGAGCTAATTATAATAATTGGGAGATCCTAGTCTATATAACGCGTTTATTTAAACAATAAAGCGTGATTTTATTCTGCAAATTGCGTTTTTTAACGCGGATGAAAATGTCACCAACGTCAATGTACGCTTCCGACAAAAGCGATCGTATTCTATATAAAACGCTTATTAAAACAATAAAGCGAGCTAATTATAACAATTGGGAGATCCTAGTCTATATAACGCGTTTATTTAAACAATAAAGCGCGATCGTATTCTACAAATTGCGTTTTTTAACGCGGATGAAAATGTCACCAACGTCAATGTACGCTTCCGACAAAAGCGATCGTATTCTATATAATACGCTTTAAAACAAAATAAAGCGAGCTAATTATAATAATTGGGAGATTCTAGTCTATATAACGCGTTTATTTAAACAATAAAGCGCGATCGTATTTTACAAAATGAGTTTGTTAATGCGGATGGAAAAGTCACCAACGTCACTGTACGCTATGATTTCCGCAATCACAACTAATTGTACACAAATAATATTTATTTGATTTACTATATTCCTTGGTCTAGTATCCATACATAGTTTAAGTATATATTTTTAATGAACATATATTTATAATTATTAATTAATTAAAAAAAAAAAAAAAAAAAAAAAAAGCAGGACCGAACCCGACCCGACCGTATGACTGACATTTCAGGCCCGACCCGGCCCGAAATTGCCTCGGGTTCGCGTTCGGGCTCGGGCTCGGGCTCGGGCCATAAATCTTAGGTCTAACCCTTAGCAGCAAGTTGGCAGGCAATCATGTCAGTTCCCTTTCGGTGAGTGCAAAATAACTTGACCTGCAAGTATTTTAAAAAAATGCATGTTCATATGAATTAGATTCATGTATTCCTGCTTATTTGCATAATAGTTTATTCGAATCAATATTGTTTTTGTTTAATTATTGGATTTTTTTTTAGGTGCTTTATAAGAAAGAAAGTGCCTTTAAAATGTTTTGTTTAGTGAGTGTGGGGATTCTATATGCAAATATCCTCGCAATGATGATGAAAGTGCCACCTTGAATGAAACTTATTCAGTGCCATTCATAATTATAGACGTAAAATTTTTTTTTACGAGAATGGCGATGAAGGAAAATGTGGGGTCTAAAAAAGACCACTGACGTGTGGGAGAGCTATAGAAATTGGCTAACCGTAGAAGAAAGTTCATCAAGCAAAAGATTTGAGTTTTTTAACCTGCTGCAGCCGGGGAGATGACCAAAGAGTGGACGAGCAACTCGCTCTTTCCATACTCTCTCACTCAATCTCGTGTTTTATTGAAATCACAAGACATGTAAAAGTACTGATATATTGAGACAAAGACAAAAGACCACCCCCCTGGAAAAGTACCAACACCTTTAAACAAAGACAGGAAGACTGAGAGACGCCAAAAGGAACATCAAACTGATTAGAATTACACACCTTGAGCAAATATGTTTAAGCCTACTTTACAGACAACAATGTCGGGATCCGACAAGAGACATTTCTGATCATTCTAGTAAACCGATGCTACGACACTTATGCACTCACAGGCAGTACAATTACAAATGAAATGCACAGATTGAAAATGGTGGTATAATGTCGACAAAAAAAAAGTCACTCCTTTCTTTCAAAACCTGAACTTGAATAACAAAACTGTCTGCATACATATAATTTTAAAAAAAAACAGAAAAAGACTCACCTGCGACGTGTCATTGTCACTGTGTACACCGTTCACAGACACCGACTGATTCAGGGTGGTCTGGTCTAGACTGGTTCTGTGTTTGATAAATAGACAACTATGTTGACACTGTGTACAGCTTTGTGTTTGATAAAAAAAAAAAAAAAAATTAAAAAAAAAATCAACCTTTGCTTTACCTGGCAGCGGAGTCGTGCGGATGACTTTCAGCCTCCGACGGCATGACTTCCTCTACCCGGGCTGGGGTGGGAGGCCGTCGTGCTCGCTCCTCTTCTTCTCGCCTCCTCTGAAAATCCTGCTCCTCCAGCTGGACAGGGCAAAGTCCACACCATTGGAGACTATCAGAATTGCACCGTTTCCCATACCATCGTAAATTTAAATGACCAAAAGCACGCACTCGGTTGTGACATTGAAATGTGTCAAATTATGAAGTGACATTGACGAGCGTTGCGTTTTCCCCAAGTTATGGAGCCTTTCTATCAGCCGGCCTGGAACTCTTTATGCCTGGTTTGTGACTGACAGGCGTCAATTTAGCACCTACCTGGCCAGCTGCTGCATCCTACCTCCCAGGCAGACGAGCGGGCCAAATCTATGAGACTACCAATACCATAAGAAAACAGTGCAGCGTGGTGTGGACTTCTTTTCAATTCCAGGTGTAGTTGGTGTGGTAACGTGGTCTGATACCGCGACATATATACATAAATATTCACCGTGCAAAATGAAACATGTCAACTAACTTGAGGAAGGGCTCAGTTATTCGATGATCATGACAATTTCAAGCAAAAAGTATCCGATATCAATTGATTATATATATATATATATATATATATATACACACACCACAGCCATATCCCACTAGTGGGAGGTGGCTAGAGTCATCTCTGACTCTTTTTAGGAGATTGATACAGAGGAGGGGATTCCCAGCCCCCTCGCTCAACCCAACTGAGGTGTTGGGAGTCATTAGGTGAGCAAACCCCCCAATTCCAACCCCTAATGCTGAACGCCAAGCAGGGAGGCAACGGGTACCAATGTTTAAGTCTTAGGTATTACCCGGCCGAGGTTTGAACCACAACCTCCTAGTCTCGGGGCGGGCGCCATACCTCCAAGGCCACCGAGCAGGTCAATATCAATTGATACTACCATGTATTTATCAGGATCAAACCGATAAAAAATTCCCAGTATCGCTCACCCTCCTTTAGACAATCAAAGAAGAACAGGCATCCTGTCATAGCAGCAATCACAAAATCACTGATATGAGTATTTATTTCTATCTATTTATCTACCTTGGTCATATCACTCGAGAGGGGTGACTGACAGCAAGACAAACACATATACAAAAACAAAGAAAAGAAAAAAGGAAAAAGTAGCAAAAAACACCAAAAATGTGACCCGACAGCTTTCACTGGTTTACCCCTGCCGCATCATACAGGTGCCAAAACAAGTGAAGCATTTCAGCACCCAAGTCGGTCGTATTTTCTTCCCTCCAGATGAAATGGGACACGAGGAAGCGGCCATGTCACTCGGTCAGGGTAACACAACACACTGTTCAACAGCAGGGCCCGACAGCTTTCACTGGTTTACTCCCACTGCATCATACGGGTGCCCTGCCCATCCCTTAGAACGTGTCCAAATATCCCACTATCCTTTTACAACATAAAGCTAGCTTGTTAATTTTGCTCTAAAAATGCTCCAGATCGATGCGTTTCTATTTAAAATGTACAAAATGTTCTTCCAGTGGGAGCTTACCCCCGGAAGCCCCCTTGACTGTCCACTCACCAGTGTCTGCGATTGTGATTGCATTCCGTCGTCGACTTACTGTTGTTAGTTTCTCCAGCTGGACAAAACGCTCTTCCCAGGAAGCGGCGAGTTTCTCGAAAGCCTCGTGGCGTTTGATCAGACTTTCCACTTCGTCCACGTTGGAGCCGAGGTCCGCCGTCCGGACGAGGGGCTCTTGCCCGGCCAGCCAGGATTCGGCGATGTAGGCGTCGCGTCCGAACTGCAGTACCTCAAGCACTGAAAGGCAAAGAAACGAAAAAAAAGAGGATTTTACTCTCTGGAACCCGCCCTCTTCCAAACATAATCCAACATACTGATTTGTAAATAGTCCATCTTGTCCTGCCACTTTTTGTTGATCTTCTCCCTCTTTTCTTGTAACTGAGCAAGCTTTTCCCGAATCTGAGAAAACACCTGATTAACAACCGGGTTTCTGCATCCGTATTGAGGCGGCGAGAGAAAGTGACCTCATCCGCGGCGTAATGATTATTTCTGATGAGCGCGTCTCCCATCTCGATGCAGGCCGCGAAGCTGTCCGCCCGGGTCTCGATCTCCGACTTGATGTCTTGGTGATTGGCGATGACCAGGCCCGCAGAGGAGACGTCCCTGCATCCACATCATAAATGGTGAGGCGCGAGTCGCTATGACGACAAAAAACCCACCATTATCCTCCTAAGACCCGAGACACTTCTTGTTGGCTGTGCATCGGCGGTGTCTTAGGAGGTTAAGCAGGGATCGGCATTGACAATCTATTGATTTTATGGCACTTTTTAAAGCAACTAAAATTTATTGTTTGTGCTGTATTTACATGTGCAGTCAAGCACTTAAAATATTTATATTTATTTTCCTACAAGTCTCATTTCTATCATTGTTAAAAACATTCGTAAAATTAAAAAAATCCTTCAAGTGGACATGAGAAGGCAGGGTTATTCTTGAACTGTATTAGTATTAGATATTGCAGTTAATATATTTGTTTTTTTTAACCCAAAATGAACAAAATGGTTTCATTATCCTCATTTTAATTATTTTTTCAAAATCCAACACCTATCCTGATAAAATGTAGAAAAATAAACCAAAATTATTTTTTTAAATTTTCGTAGCTAGTTGAGTTAGTAGATAGATAGATAGAGATAGATAGATAGATAGATAGATAGATGGATACAGAGTTAGATAGATAGATAGATAGATAGATAGATAGATAGATAGATAGATAGATAGATAGATAGATAGATAGATAGATAGATAGATAGATAGATAGATAGATAGATGTCTAGATAGACAGATGGATGTCTAGATAGACAGATGGATGTCTAGATAGACGGATGTCTAGCTAGATCAGACCTGGGCACTCCGGTCCTGGAGGGCCGTATGTTCTGCATGATTTTTGAGGTTTCTCTGATCCAATACAGGTGATTCCAATCACCAGTATCGTTAACGAGCACTTGCTAGCTTGCTAACGAGGTTATAATTTGTATCACCTGAGTTAAAGAAGAGCAAACTTCAAAATCTGGCAGGACGTATGGCCCTCCAGGACCGGAGTGCCCAGGTCTGAGCTAGATAGTTGTCTAGATAGATGCCTAGATAGATAGATGTCTGGATAGACAGATAGATGTCTAGATAGACAGATGGATGTCTAGATAGATAGATAGATAGAAGTCTAGATAGATGTCTAGATAGATGTCTAGATAGATGGATGTCTAGAAGTCTAGATAGATGTCTAGATAGATAGATGTCTAGATAGATAGATAGATAATTTATTCATCCCCTTTGGGAAATTCCCACTTCCAGCAGTATCTTTGTGTTGAAAAATAAAATAATAAATTAAAAGATATAGGATACAAAAATACCCAATAAAATTTGTTGCTATAGAGTATTTAAATAGTGCTATACGGAAAATACGCACTGTCATGAAAATAGGGTAATATGCAAATGTGGGGGTGGGGTTCAATGTGGGCTTTTACTCCCCCGGGTGGAGTAAAAGAGCCTCATGGCATGAAGAACAAATGCTGTCAGTTGCGGACACAAAAAAAGATGTGCCCTATCAAATAATTACAGACTAAAACTAGCAATTTCTTCAAGCTTTTATTTTGAACTAAGCTGGTTGAATACGCCTGATTTAAAAAAAAAAAAGGAATTTGCATAGCAACCTAAGTGCATTCGAAGTCATGACTTTCTCACCTGGGGCTGTCATGCGCATCAATCTGTAGGTTGACGCCATCCATCCAAAGCATGAGGTCTCGCACCATGTTGAAGAAGCGGAACTTCTCCACGGTGTCAAGGAGGAGCACCCGGCGGGATTCGCCCGCTTTGAGAAGATCCTCCCAGGCGGAGCTCACAGCATGCTCACTTCGGTTAATGTCATCGGCTTTCTCTCCGGCGTAGGCTTTTTGCAGCCGTGCCGCGTCATCTTGCACCTGGTTCACCTTGGGTAGGAAAAAAGAGAAATTCCTGTATCTATTTTTAAAAGACATGTACCGTATTTTGTTCATTAAAAGGCCCCCAAAATACTCCTTGAAAATAGTATTTTGTGGCATTTGTCATATATAAGATGCATTGAATTATAAGTCTCATGGAATTTATACTACTATAAGGACTATGCTTGCACAAATATTAAATAGTGCAGTACTAGTGATCACAACTGCTTATAATTGCATAACATTGAATGCAACGGGAATCAAACCCAGATCACAGTGTGGAGTGCACTGAATCCTAGCTCCAAGAACACTAGGTATAGAAACAACACATGAAAAAATATTAGGTGAGATCTCATCCTCATATTATTTTTAGTCACGGTTGTTGTTTTCTTGGGTCGGGGGGCGAGAATGTTGAACCGGTCCGCAATACAGCCGACTCGCAAAGTCTTTAAGAACTGAATGATGAAAAGGGGATTGTGGGAAATAATTCTGTGATTCTGATGTAAAGGAAGAGAACAGCATTGTGGGGAGTAATTTGGTTGTTTTGAAATATATACACTAACGCATGGCTGCACATATTTAAAATGTTTAAAATGTATTTAATGTCACTTAACATGCTTAGTTTGAGAAAAAGTAAAACGATAATCTCTCTACTCTAACATTTCTAGTGCCGTGACTATAAATAGTGTGATAATGAAATCAGATCTAATGCCTTTTCATGTGTCGTCTGTATCACTCGTCGTCTAGAGCAGGGGCAAGGAACCTTTATGACCCAAAAAGCCATGATAGCAAAATATTTTGATTTATTTTCGAGAGAGAGAGACATACAATGTATTTCAAGACAAATTTTGGCAAAATGACCAAACTTGCTGAAATTTTTTCAGCGCATTTTATTTCACGACGTGACATTGAATGATCTGATCAAATCTATGAAATATGAATAATGACGAAGCATGTGTCCAATATCAACATATAATAGTTTAAACTTGTCTCCCTTGCAAAATGACTTCATTTAGGCTCATTTTGACCTTCATTTCCAAAATAGTGGTTTCAAACCAAGGTGCAAGCAGAGTTCTTTTGTTAAAATGTCTGCAAACGAGGACACTGACGACGCTGTATGCATGGCTCTGCAGGTAACATGTTTATTTAGGTTTTTTCTACTCAAATCGCTCGTATTGAAACTCTTATGCACTCTACCATAAAGCTTATTTCTGCATAATAAGCTTTATGGTAGAGCATAACAGTTCTCAAAAGTGATTTGTATACGCTGTGCATTACCGTTCGATTACATTCACAACAAATACAAAGACGGAATGGTTTAAGTTGTATTAAATTCCCAACAAATGCAAGACGAAGTGGTTTTGGTTATATGTCCGCCATTACATTCCCGAAAAGTGATATAAAAGTGAGATAAAACCAGGTAAAGGTGCTTATAGTAGCGAGGGGATGCAAATCTCGGCAGGGATGCATTTCTCGGCATAACACCGGTCCCCAAACACAAGCCTGGTGTTCGGCCCACAAGTCCCTAAACACAAGCCCGGTTTTCACCCAAAAGTCCAAAACACAAGCCCGGTTTTCGGCCACTAGTGGCAGCAGCCGGTCCTTAAACACCAGCCCGGTTTTCGGCCCAAAAATGGTTAGGATTCTGTGCTTTACATTTGCTATCCTCTTTGATCACCAGCGCTAAAATGTATCGACAGATCAATAACTGCACAAATATGGTAACACATTTCCAGTTTTGCTTGAATATAAGGTGCACTGGATTGTAAGACCAACGTTCAAATTTCTGGCGTTTTTTGGGTGTGCCTCATAGTTCGGAAAATACGGTATTCTTACGTTTAATTAGCATATTACCTGTCCACTTAGGGCCTGGATGTCATTCTCAAATGTATTGTGCTGTCTGTGAAGATGCTGGACAGTGTTCAAATCCCGGCCGAGGTCGGACGGCAGCGCCTCCCGCTTCTCCTTAACGCGTCCGAGGACCTCCATGGCGTCCTGATGGAAGCGATGCAGCTCGTAGGAAGCGGCTAACATCTGGGTGCGCGTGTCGATCAGTTCCAGGAGGTCGGCCCAGGCTTCGTTCAGCCCGTCCTTCCATTCGGCCACGCTGGCGTTTTCCGGGTGACCGGATTCGATCAGGTCGTCCGCCAGGCCGTTGACACCGTCCACGCGCTCCTGGCCGATCGTGCTGGTGTCGCGGGCGAACTCGCGGAACTTGTCTCTCAGCATCTGCCGGAATGAAAATAGAAAACGATGGAGCTACGTCTTCCCGCAGCGGCGGACGAGTCATAAGCTGGAAGGGGGGCACAAAACCTACTGTGACATGCTCGTAGTCCTGTCCTAGTTCGTGGGAGCCGGCAACCACTTCCCTTTCTGCGATCCACTGTTCCAAGTCATCCACTTCCCGTTTTAACTGTGTCAAACGAAGTCTCTCCTGGAGCCTTCCTCGGCGCTCTTCCGCAAGGTCTTTCAACCCGGCGTACAACTTGTCCACTTGCGCTTGCCTTAATGTGATTCTGTCACTGTCAAATTCAAAATATACAAAACTCAATTCCAATGAAGTTGGGAAAGTGTGTTAATTGCAAATAAAAATTGATCCAAGTAAATTGCAAATTCTTTTCAACCCATATTTAAATGAATGCACAGCAAAGACAACATATTTATTGTCTTCACTCATAAACTTTATTGTTTTGGGAGAAAATCATCAACTCTGTAATTTGATGACAGCAACACGTGCCAAAATAGTTGGGACAGGTGTCAATAACTACTCAGAAAGTGGATGAATGGAAATCAACCAACTATTTGCAGGTGAACAGATGAATTAGCAACAGGTGAGAGTTGTTACTGGGTATAAAAAAGGGAGACCCGAACAAGCTAAGTCATTCACATGCAAGGATGGGGCGAGGTTCACCTCTTTGTGAACAACTGCGTGGGCAAATTGTTGAACAGTTTAAAAACAACATTCCTCAAAGTACAATTGCAAGGAATTTAGGGATATCATCATCTACAGTCCATAATATTGTGAAAAGGTTCAGGGAATCTGGAGAAATCACTGTGCGTAAACGGCATGGCCGTAAACCATTATTGAATGCCCGTGACCTCCGAGCCCTCAAGCGGTACTGCATTAAGAACCGACATCAATGTGTAAAGGACATCACCACATGGGCTCAGGAACACTTTGGAAAACCACTGTCAGTCAATACAGTTCGACGCTATATCCGTAAGTGTGGGTTAAAACTTTATGTTGCAAAGCGTAAGCCATTCATCAACAACATCCAGAAACGCCGCAGGGTTCTCTGGGCCCGAGCCCATCTAAAATGGACTGATACAAAGTGGAAAAGTGTTCTGTGGTCTGATGAGTCAGTTTTCCAAATTGTGTTTGGAAATTGTGGACGTCGTGTCCTCCGGTCCAAAGAAGAACAGAACCACCCAGACTGTTATGCACGCAAAGTGCAAAAGCCAGCATCTGTGATGGTATGGGGGTGCATGAGTGGCCAAGGAATGGGTAACCTGCACATCTGTGAAGGCACCATTAATGCAGAAAAGTACATTCAGGTTTTGGAACAAAGTATGTTGCCATCCAAACAGAATCTTTACCATGGGCGCCCTTGCTTCTTCCAGCAGGATAATGCCAAGCCACACACTGCACGTCTCACGACAGCGTGGCTTCGTAGTAAGAGGGTGCGGGTGCTTGACTGGCCTGCCTGCAGTCCTGACCTGTCTCCCATTGAAAATGTGTGGCGCATTATAAAGCGCAGAATAAGACAAAGGAGACCCCGGACTGTTGAACAGCTGAAGCTGTACATAAAGCAAGAATGGGAAAGGATTCCACTATCAACGATTCAACAACTAGTCTCCTCACTTCCTAAACGTTTATTGAGTGTTATTAAAAGGAAAGGTGATGTAACACAATGGTGAAGAAGCCCCTTTCCCAACTACTTTGGCACTTGTTGCAATTATAAAATTCTAAGTTTATCATTATTTGCTTATGGAAATAAAGTTTATGAGTTTGAACATGGATAATCTTGTCTTTGTGGTGTATTCATTTAAATATGGGTTAGAAAAGGTTTGCAAGTCATTCTATTCTAATTTTACTGACATTTTAAACTTTTTCCCAACTTCAATGGAATTGACTTTTGTAGAAGCATATAGAACAAGGGGTCTCTTTGGAAGCGAGGATTTAGGTGAGGTTCGGCCAAATGGCGTTTTTATGCAGAAACAGCAATTCAGTGGTTTATATTTGTCCACTATATGTCGCTGTCATGTGTAGTGCAATCAAATATGAGTCCGAGGAAGACTACAAACTACGGAGACTGTAATGGAGCCAAAGGCACCCTTTTTCTTCCAATTTATACCCAATATTTTCAAAGTAAGACAAAAAGAAGGGAAAAATCTATTTTTTAAAATGAATAAGAAATAGGAATGAAGAAATAAGAAAAAGAGGCAAAAAAAGCAAAATAGGTTCTTAGACAACATTCCAACCTCCAAATCTGCTCTCTAAACAAAAGCTAATTCTTCAGCGCATTTTATTTAATTGTGTAAGATTTGATGATTTGATCCAATCTATGAAATAATATCACCAGAGCCTGTAACCCATATCAACAAATATACCATTTAAAAGTTATCTCCGTCCCGCAGTTACTTAAGATCATTGAATAATGAATTTGTTGTGGTTTCAAAACAAGATGCGAGCAGAGTTCTTTTGTAAAAATGTCACTAAATACTGCAAACAAGATGTATTTACCCTCAGCTAGGTGACAGGTCCACCCACCCCTACCGCTCACCTGATCAAGTTGCTCTGGGTGCGTAACAGGCATTTTTGGGTGTTTACAGTTTGTTTTGTGGGTTTTTTATGTAAAGTGTCTTGACATTGAACATACATAGATAAATAAGCTTTCATATGCAGGATATGTGATTGGTGTAACACCGTGACCTTTAAATGTAGTCGGGACATAGCCCTATATATTCTGGACTGAACCACAAATCGACTCTTCCCCTATGGCTTTGCATATAAAAAATTTGAAGTGATACAAGATAATGAGAGAATTAGCGAGGCCCTTATTGAATCACCGAGCCAGAACCGGCGAAAAAAAAGCCATGCCCGGAGAGCCATTCGTTCACGACCCCTGAAAAGACAAAATTGGCTGTGGATTCTCTTACCTTTCTGGATGCTCACTGGTCACCATGAGTCGGCTGCTGTTGGCCAACAGGTGAATGGTCTGGGCGTAGTCTTCAAGTGCCTGTTCCAGACTCTGGTGCTTTTTCACCATGACCAGAGCACTCTGCTCATCCTGAGAAGCAAACCAGTTGACTTTAAAACTGATGTCATATGGCGCCAATTCCCTCCTTGGCTCGCCCAAGGTTACCTTGGCCTTTTCTTCCGACATCATGTGCAACTCCTGTTCTCCCATCCAAGCCTCGGCCTCAGCTGCATCTGCGTAGAACTGCTGCGCTCGATTGGCCTCCACCAGGCGAGCGTGACGTTTGTCGGTCTCGCCGATCATCTGATCCCAAAGCTCTTTCAGCTCCGTGAGCCGCTCCTCCAGGAGAGACTGTCGCTCCCCGTCTACCTGGCTTTGAGTCTGTCCTCGTTTGTGGATATCGTCGATGCGAGGTTGATGACCCTGGATCTCTTTTTGCAATGTCTGATTCAGAAACAGAGAACGGGATCAATTTATACCCGTTTGTGTATATACTATCTATCTATCTACCTTGGTCATATCCCTCAAGAGGGGTGACTGACAGCAAGACAAACACATACAATAAAGAAAATAAACGGGGAAAAAAATAGCAAAAAAACACACACAAAATTTTTTGGACCATGGCCAACCCAATTGCCCAAACACCTAAGTTGGTCAAGTTACGTCCCTCCAGATGAAATGGGACACCAGAAAGCGGCCATGTCACTCGGGGCAGGGTGACACAACACACTCTTCTGTTTGACAACTTTCACTGGTTTACCCCCGCCGCATCATACGGGTGCCCAGCCCATCCTTAAGAACGCGTCCACAATCCCACTATCCTTTCACAACACCTCTCTGCTCCTTTCTATCAACAACAAGAGCTCTAACCTCCATTATATTTAAACCTCTTTCCTGTAGTGCACTCAAAACACCATCCATCCACGTCAATGGCGGCCTTCCTCTTGGTCTCCTTCCATTGACTTCTGCTCTGTAGATCCTCTTCAACATTGGCTCCTCATCCATCCTCTCCATGTGTCTGAACCAACCGAGTACTCTCTTATCAACACGCTTGCTCAGGTCCACGACTACTCCAGTTCTGTCTCTCACAATTTCATTTCTTAATCTATCCAATCTTGTCACTCCTAACATAGTCCTCAAACACTTCATCTCAAAAACATTTCATTTCCTTCTCAAATCTGCGTTCAGGGTCCAAGTCTCTGCACCATATAACACAGTCGGCACAATCACACTCTCGTACAGTCCCCTCTTAACATCCATACTCATACTTTTGTTGCTCATATACACTGGTTAGTATTACTGTGTCTTATACATTGTAAAAGGCCAGACCATAAAAAAATGTATTTTACAGGAAACACTCATCCAAATCAAAGTACAGTTAGTTTTCAACAATATGCATATTTAATAGGAGTCATGTGATTTAGAGATGTAGATTTATATCCATAAAATGTTAATAAAAGCATAAAAACGTCTCGCCTTCAATGAAATTGTAACTGTAAAACATTCGAGGCGCCGCCACGAACGGCTGGCTTTCCGGCAGCTCCGTGTTATTTCGCTCATTTTGCGATTTATTGTTTTAAGCGTCTGCTTCTATCTTCGATGTTTTTCGTCCCGTTTGACAACTACACTTTGGATGACTTTCTATCCTCTGGTTATGGGTTTTAACGCACAAAAATGCTTTTACTCGAGGAATCAACTCCTTGCCCTGAAGAATTCTCGTGCTGGCGTGATGAGGGGGCCCTATCGTGGATGCAGAGCCGGAACTAAGGCTAAGCGGCTAGCGGCGTTATAAGCCTTCGGTACCGTCCGTAATCATGGGAAATGTGAACTCTCTACCAAATAAGACCGACGAACCGGCTGTGCCGGTGAAAAACATCAAAGCGTACAGGGAGTGCCGTTTGCTGTGTTTTACGGAAACGTGGCTCACGTCTAGCATCCCGGATGCTAACGTGGAGCTAACCGGCTTCTGCGCTGTTCGGGCTGACAGAGACACAAAAGCCAGTGGGAAGCGCAAAGGAGGGGGACTGGCTATCTACGTGAACATGAGGTGGTGTAACCCTGGGCACAAAGATTTCCATCTGCTGCAGGGACGTCGAACTTTTGGACTAGCCGTGTGACGTCATCCACTCCGCTGTTGCCAAACTACAACACAGCACCCCGAGGCCATCCTGTTCATCTCTTAATAAACAACAAAAAGATACTGCTGGAAATGTGAATTTCCCTATGGGGATGAATAAAGTATCTATCCATCTATCTATCTCTCTCTCTATCTAATTGCCTATTTATAGAATACATTTACTGTGAGGATAATGCAAATCTTCCCTAACTAGGGTAAAAAAAAAATATGCTCGCACAAACATATCACCAATCTGCTAAATTCTAAGCCTTGCTCCGAACAGTCACTTTACAAGCTCCGACTTTACCTCCTAAAACCTGCTAAAATCTCACAGTGCACACATGTCTACAAACTCGAACAATGTTGCTGTAAGCTTTACAGTACTGTATTCAACCAAAAAGTATTGTGAAAATATATACAAGTAAAATGGATGAAGAAAAGATAAAAGAACATTTTGAGGTTTTAGTAAAGACGTTACATAGAAGGGTTCCTCAAGTTTCAAGTCGAAATACCTGGTTCTTTTTAATAAGTAGCTGCACTGTTGGAAGATCTTTTCCATGGTCGGTGGAGGTTGCCATGGGCATCCGCTCTTTCACCCACAACTACGGGAATAGGATTTCAATAAGTTAGGAAAACTCCACAACTTGAACATACTTATTTGTCTTAATTAAACTGACTATTTCATCTTCCAGGTCCCTGTTGAACTGGTGTGCTTCCTTGGAGGCGAGCAGCCGCTGTCTCCTCAGTCTAAGGGGCTCTTGGAGGCTAGAGAAGCTATCCGTCACTCGCCTTTGTTGGCCATCGACCTCGGTAAGTCCAGAATCTTCCTGAGATAAAGCCAACGCTTGAGACTGCAGTGATTGCACCTCCTTCTCTCTGACCTCCATCTGGTGTTCCAGCATCTAAACACAAAGAAGAGTTAGACAATGTGAACAGTGAGTTTTTGTCACCGTTCAGAGGTTGCTGCAGCCTACTTGATGCTTCTTGAGCAGGATGTTGACACTGGTCAAATCCTTGCCATAATCGTCACTAAGCAGCTGACCCTCCAGGTTCTTCACCCATCCGTCCAGGGCACAGCAACTTTGCGTAAATAATTCAGCCCGATTGGCATCAAATAAGCACTGTGCTTTGGTGCGGGTGGTGCCCTCCAACTCCTCCCACTGACGCTGGAGGTCCTCCATGGTTTGCTGAACAACACCTTTCAACTCCGGCTTCTCGGCCACAAGAGCCTGGCCCTCCTGTTAAGACGGAGACATGGGAGTGCGGGTATTATCTACATACCGTAAATTCCGGACTATAAAGCCGCTACTTTTTTCCCCAAACGTTTAACCCTGCGGCTTTTATTCAGTGATGTGGCCAATTGATGTCATTTTTCTAACGGCCGCCAGCGGCGCTCGAGTACAAAAGGTAAGATTTAGACCGCTGGAATATATGTGCCGAGGAAGACTGCAACTTCTTAGCTTGTGCACAAATTAAATTAGCGTAAACTTACCCTCATCATGCAAATTGCAAAAAGAAAGGCACATGACGCAGCTTTCAAGCTAAAAGCAATCGAGCAATCCGATAAAGAAGGAAACAGAGCTATTGCACGAAAACTTTACTTTGCGAGCGTGTTTTGGAATAAGGGAGCGTGGGACGGCGTCTACATGACAAAAGTTTCTCTCCGATACTGAGGAAGACAATTTTGATGGCGTCAGTTATAAGGAGGAAGATGAGGACGGTTTACCGTGATTTTTACAAGTACGGTATATTTTTTTAACAGACCCGTTTACTGTTTTGCGAGCGTGTTGCTAGTAGCATGTTGCTACCTGTCACAGTCACGGTTTGGGATGAAAGTTATATTATTATTATTAAAGCTTTGAAAACTCTCTCGGTGTACCGTCTTTCTTTGTAAATATGTGTCACCATGTTATAATATGTATTTGCAACTGTATATTTTTGTAATTTATTTATTTTAGAGACTTATTCTGATATGTTTTCCACGGGCGAATCAAAAAGAAGGGGCGAAAATAACGGGGGCTGACGGGAAGTGGAATAAAGGTGAGACGTGTTTTTGGACGCAGCGGACAATAGTAGATATCTATTTTTCCCACCCTTACCTTTGGAAATATAGACTTTTTTCCCTTGGATTACTTTCAACTAGACCCGGACTCTGCAGGTCTGCATCAAACCTTAAGTACCGGTATCATTTTCCGTTCATTTTGCCGGCTGTGGTTTTGAGACTGTGTACATTATATTCAGTTACAATCGCGGGACTTAAAGTCAGGTTTGGGTTACTTTTGTGATTGTGTTACATGTTTTAATGTAGGCGCATGCGGCTTATATACAGGTGCGGCTTGTGTAAGTACAAAATCGGTTTTCCTCTTGAAATGTGGTAGGTGCGGCTTATAATCAGGTGCACTCTATAGTCCGGAATTTACGGTAGTTTGATATGGAGAAACCAAAACACATACCTTGTCGATTTTGTCCAACCAGTCTTTGTTGGACGCCAGCTCTGCCATGAAGGCTTGGTGTTTTTGCCACTTGGTGTGCAGATTTCGAGCCTCATCGTATGACATGTCCTGAGCCGTTAGCATCTTTTCATTAATCCATAATGTGAGCTATAGAAAGAGAAAGACGTTTACTAAGCTGTGATTGTTAAAAAACAAGAGTTTGAAGACCGTACATTACACTTCAATAGAACAGTTTCTCACCAATATCAATATTTTAAATTAAGACATATCGTACAGACTACAGCAGCTGATTATTTTATATTGAATGAATTTATAGATTATTTTGCAAATGAATCAATAAATCAGATCAACAAAAATGTTTTTAATTTGAGGAGCAGCTTCAGGGACAGACTGCTGTCACAGTCTTGTTCCACGGACAGACTGAGGAGATAATTTCTTCCTCATGACATGAGGCTCTCTAACTCCACCCTAAAGCACTATTTGAATACTCTATATCAACACGTTATATTGGGTATTTTTCAGGGTTGGGTAGGGTTACTTTAACTTGATTACTTTCAATTACTTTTGGATTACTCCAATACCAAATATGCTAAGAAAAGGCAAAAGAAACTAAATAGGAATAAAATGACTCAATTGTGTGCAGGCTTGGGGAGTAACGGAATCCATGGAACGGCAAAAATGATGTCGGCAAGCTGTTTAGATTTATTTTCATTTTGTTTCTGTCGCATTTGATGTTTGTTTTGCCGGGTGATCAAAGAGATCAAAGCCAGGAGAGAAAACTTACCACGTGTTGTGAGTCATCATTTTATTCATATTTAATTTATTTTGTCTTTTATTAGCATATTTGGTATTTGAGTAATCCAAAAGTAATTAAAAGTAATCCAGTTAAAGTAACCCTACCCAACCCTGGTATTTTTGTATTCTATTTCTTTGATTTTATTATTTTATTTTTCAACACAAGGATACCGCTGGAAGTGTGAATTTCCCTACGGGGATGAAGAAAGTATCTATCTATCTAGTTTAAAACATTTTAGCGACCGCTCGTTTGACCCATACGATGTTGTAAAACAGGCAAAAATATTTATCATTGATTTCTAAAATCAATCAAAGCGGCCAAATTGAACATGGTCGTATGCTCGTCAATATTGATGTGCCTTTCATACCTCTTGTCCATCTTGCAGGAAGTGCTGCAGTTCACGGTTATCCTTGAGTTTTGCTAACAATTCTTTGGCAGCGTCTTTATTCTTGAGATGCCTGGTCAAAGTCGAAGAAAAGGTTAAAAATGTGTTTTGGTCAAAAGTGCAAAATAGTGTTTGTTTTGAAGAGAGACCAACCTTTGCTGAATGGAATCCACTTTCTCTTGGATCTTATCAGAGTTTGCATTTCCATCGTTAATGAGGCGCCGCCCCGCCTCCACGACGCCAGTTATCTTCTCCTCGCTGGCCTCTGTGGTGGTGAGGAAATCTTCGTATTTTTTAATGGCCTCGTCGGCTCCCTGAAGACTTGTCGGCATCTCTGTGTGGGATAATACGTACTCCTACAAAGAGAGGAAAGGGATCTTTTGAATGCATTTCTCCACTATTTTCTAACTCGGATCATTCTTTACAGGAACCTTCACGCAACCTAAAAACAGTTGGGTCAAAAACCATCCAATAAGGTTAGAAATGACTGCTTTGGATTCTTGTAGAAAAGAAACCCTAATTGGGCAGTTTTATGTAAAGGTTTTATGAGATCATGAAGCTAGATTTAGATCATTTTAGAAGGATTGTGGTTAAAGCCCTCAATTGCGTGGTCTATTCTACTAACCTGGCTGTTGAGGAAAGCCTCCGCCTGCTTTGCATCCCGCAAGAACGTTTGGAAATCGAACGCTTGGGCCAAAAGACTGTGGCGGTTCTCCCACATTTGACGCAGCTCGTGCCAGCCGGTATCCAGCGCCTGGAGCCGCTGGGCCAAGAACATGTGCTGGGCGTCTGTTTGACCGTGGGTCACCTCTTCGCCGACCACTCGCATCTTCTCGTAGTCGTCTTTATAGTTGTCCACCTCGTTTTTGATGTTTTCGTGCTGGGCTAGCAAACTCTCTGCCTCGGGTAGGGAGGTGGGAATGTCCTCTGAGGCCACGGCCGTCTGGGTGCGGGAAAGCCAAGACTGGAAGTCGTCGAGGTCCCTGAGGAAGCCCTGCAACTTGCTGGCCTCGCCCAGTGACTCTTCACGTCGTTTCATGGTGGAGTTCAACTCTTCCCACACTTCCTGTATCCCTGCAAGACGATCTTGAATTTCCCCGGCCTGATCTGGATGTTCCTTGGCCAGTTTACCTGCCTCCTGTCTCAGGTCATCCAACTTCCCCTTGAAAAACACAAGCAATACTTTTTTAACCACGTTCTCCATTACACACCTTACTGTCTAGAGATTCCAACGTACCTCAATAGCCTCTAGGTCTCTCTCCATGCCAGTGAGTTTGCGCTGTAACGCCATCACACCAGTCAGATCATTTCCCAAACTCTGAGTAGATTCGATCACTTTTGTCTTTTCTTTCATCCATGTTTGGATCTCGTTACACTCCAAGTGGTAGTTTTGGATATTGAGTGCTGACTCCAGGCATTGTTTCTTTTGATCAGCTAGTTTCCGGAATTCTTCCCACCTTGAGATGATACCAATAGTAATTATTTCTGTCATGTTACTTCGTTTTGTGCAGTGGTATGTCATCTCTAACCTGTTGTTGAGATGGTCACGTGTCTGGTGGATTTGATCTTTGTTACAGTTGTCGGAAGTCAGAAGCTGCTGAACCACTTTGTTCACATCAGTGACGCTAGTCCCGATGTTATTCATTTCTGGTTCCAGTGTCTCAAACCTGCAGCCGAAAAGGAGCTCAATTTAGAATCTAATATCATCTTCTACATTTGCTCATTGTATTTTTCAGTCAGCATATATAATAAGTATGAAGCATTTTTTTATTTTTTCATGTTTATGTATGCAATTGTAAATAAATGTCCAGAATGTGTTGTTTTTATGTATAAGACTGTAAGTTCCCTGTGCACATGTCAGCTGGTGTATATTAATTTGCCAATGATAGCAAAAACATAAAAAAAAATGCAACCATGACAGCTGATTTTGCACATAGTTGCTATTACTTTTCCTATTTAACTACATTTTAATTTATTTTTTAAATAAAATAATTGGATATCCCTCTCCTGTCATGATTACTGATGCAAGGCACCTGAGTCTGCTCCCTTGGCGCCAACAGCCTCGGACGCTGATTGGTTGCCTGTCACTTTTTAAACATCCGTCTTCCTGTCACTGGTTGTCAGTGCGTCTGCAAACCTCAGCTCCTGCTAGACAAGCCTTTTCAACCCTGACTTTCTCCTGTCCTGATTCCTGTTTGATTCCCGGGTCTGACCCTTTTTCTAAACTCGATTACGTTTTTGCTCCACCGTCCCGGCCATCGATCTGTTCTTCCCCCGCTCTCAACACTGCCTGCGCTCGCCACAGACATACCACTTCCGCGTCTGAGTAACCTGCTCCCCACGATCAACGATCTACAGATCCTGTACACAACCCCTTCCCTTCTTCCTAATAAAACTAAGAGAAACGCACGCAAGAGGGTCCTGTCTTTGTTCTGGTCCTGACATCTCCATGTCAACATATGTTTCCACCCAGTCTCGAACTTCTCACTTTCTCCCAAATATAGTCTTAAACTAAATTTGTATCAATGTATTAAAAATGACACAGTGTATTACCACCATGTCACCATATTAAAAGACAAAAATGCGATCCAATTTGTGCAATTTTAGCACACTTTGATGCCCAATGTAATTTGTAGTCTAATTTGATGTTAGGACTCTTAGGCCAATGGGGGGAATTATTACCATATTTTCTTTAGAATAATTGGCCACATTCCTTGTAAGTTACATCTTATTTAATGTGGTATATTTGTATATTTTTCATTTCAACACCGACCTCTGATGCACCACTTCAAGATCCTCAAGTTTGGTGGGGATCTCCATGCCATGTAACCACTTCTCCTTTTCTTCTACCCATAGCTGGCAGGCCCCCGCCTCACTGAACATACGATAAAGTGCCAAAGCACCCTCCAGGGCCTGACGCCGCGACGCCGACAGAGATTGGAGCTCTTTGTATCGCCTCTCGATCTCAGGTAGTCGGCCCTCCACCTATGTTGACGATAAACAGTAATTTAGTGTTACAGACAGCGTGACATCATTTGGAAGGTATGGAAAAACAGGCTGAGCGAACCTCAGGCAAATGAGCGTAGCTTTGCGGCAGTGCTTGGTTTTGCTCGTGCAGGGATTCAATGAGGGGTTGGTGGCTCTTGATCTCCTCTTCTACTTCCCTCTGCTTGCGAGCCAAAGTTTGGGTGGAGAACTCGTTGTGGCCTACATCTGGACTTGACACATGTCTAAGGGTTTCCATGAGCCAAGCGTCCATGTCGTTGGCATCCGTTAGGAATTGATGGAGGGCTACGGAGTCCTTGAGCTTCTGTTCTCTTAGTTTGGTCGTCTGGGTAAAAAGAAACAGAGAGTAATCCATCGAGGATCATTTTCACCAGGGTACAACGAGCAAACACAAAAAAATGTTTGTCTGCACCCACCTCCTCAAGGTGTGACCACTGTGCACGAATGTCTTTAATGTTCTCGGTAACCTGCGGGGCTCCAAAGTGTCCTTCGTTCACCAAATCTTCACCCACGGCGATGCTGTTACTCAGCGGGCCATAACGAGCTGCCATCTCATCCCTGAAAGCCTCGTGTTTACTGAGCAGGTGTAGGGCAGACGTGAGGTCCCGGCCGCATTCTCCGCTGGTCAGGATTTGTTCTTGCTCTCTGATCCAGGCTGCTTCCTCTCCCAGGTCCCACAAGAACTGCCACAGGCGACGGGAGTCTTCCAGGCGCTCTCTACGTTGCCTGACCAGACGCCCGAGCTCTTCATAAGCTTGGCCCAGTAAGTCCACCTTTTCACTTACGAGTCCTGGCTCGCATGGTTTGTAGGCTGGAAATTAGAAGAACAAGAATAGAAATTACTGCAGGGATTGACGAATCTTCGATCAATATTCATGGAATATCCACCTCTGGGTAAATTACTTTAACCAAATGCACAAACAATGTGAGAATCCTCACCTTGGCCTTGAGAAGTGAAGCGTTGTGCAGTTCCCTGCACTGCTTTGATTCTCTCGGCTTGTGCTGAAATATCTGCCTCCACCAGATTATGATTTTGAAGCAGGTCCAAAACATCATGCAAATGTTTGCCGCTATCTTGGGACTGGAGACGACTCTATACAGGAAAGGTGCCAGAAGACGTTCAGTGAGACAAAGCACACTCTCCATGTATCCTATTTTGAGGTGATGTTTGATACCTTCATATCAGCCATCCAGTCCATAATGTAACGCATTTCTTCAAACAGCCTCTGCAGGTCTCGATGAGCATTCAGTCGCTCCCTGCGCGCAGCTAGAAGCTCCTTGAGATATTCCCAGAGGCGAAGCACATTATCCCTTCTAGCAAGCACTCGCCGCACGTCGTGGTATCCCTCAGCCTCCAGCTCTTTGGCAACAGCCTCGACGGCAGCCACGCGCTCCCAGTATGCGCCGATGTCTGTCTCGATGGCCTCGTGTTTACGGGTGGCAGCTTCCACTGCTCCCAAGTCCGTCCCAAAATTGTCCTGTTGAAGGAATGTATCAAGTTAGGAAGACGGTCCAAATTTTGATGTGTGTGTTTTGAATGTGGTTGCAGGAAGACCTGAGAAACTAAGCGCTGATTTTCACTAAGCCACGTCTCCCGCATGGCAGCCTTGCGGTCGAAACGCGCCGCAAGCATTTCTAGCTTTTCTTGCCGAATCAGTTCGTTTCGGAGTGCCAGCTCACGTTCGTGCTCCGCCTTTTCAAGTCGCTCCCAAGCCTGCAAATAAAGGAAATGAAGCTTTAAGCAACACTACTACAAGACGAATCAAAGCGCACATCTATATTTGGAGCAACTAATACCTTATTGATGTCGGAGATGAGTTTCCCTTCTCTTGGCGTGTAAACTTTCTGGTTATTTGCTCTCATTTTGCTCTGGATTGTAAAGAGCAGGACCTCCAAGTTTCCTTTCTCGGTGAATCTGTGGCGACAAATATGCATTGAAAAAAGGGATGTTGGATACCACATTTTTACCTGTATAGGTTTTCAACCCTCAAGAAGCCACTGTTATCAATTCCTGAAGTTATATCACTTTTCCTTTTTTTCATTCATTATCTCATCATCTCATTAGCCGTACCGCTCATCCTCATTAGGGTCGCGGGGGGGCTGGAGCCCATCCCAGCCATCTCTGGGCAGTGGGCAGGGGACACCCTGAACTGGTTGCCAGCCAATCGCAGGGCACACGGGGACAGACAACTCACTCGCTCATTCACACCTAGGGACAATTTGGACCGGCCAATTCACCTGAAATGCATGTTTTTGGAACGTGGGAGGAAACCGGAGTGCCCGGAGGAAACCCACGCAAGCACGGGGAGAACATACAAACTCCGCACAGGAAGTCCGGAGCTGGATTTGAACCCACGACAGGTTCCCATGACATGAACTGTGCCGCACAAGCGCTAACCACTGCGCCGCCGCTTTTATATTTATATTTTTCATAAATGGAAATTAAATATATCGGAAATTGATTGGCATGTTTTGCCCACGAGGGCTTCAGTAGCCCAACCATTCAACAGTTTCCATTCACCCAAACTAGCACCACCTTATCCTAAATCTATTTTAACTTTTTATAAATCCAGATTTGCGTGTGTGTTTGAATGTGGGTTATAGTCTCTGAAACTGAACCGATTTTCGTGAAAATTGAAATAGAGTGGAACCTCGGTTCTCGACCATAATCCGTTCCAGAACCCTGTTCGAAAACCGATTTGTTCGATCACGTAAATCATTTTTCCCATTAAAAATAATGTAAATCGTTTTAATCCGTTCCAACACCCTGAATGTTTACCATGAATGTTTAACGTAAACATAAAGCTAACCCGGGCTAATCGTACGTCCGCGTTATCGTAATCTTCTGTACGAAAGATTACGCTAACATGAACGTGTAAAAATAAAAAAATCAGGTCGTTTACAAGTCATTTAGCACCCGGGTCTCCACAACAAGTGGTGAGCGGTTCATTGGAAAGGGGGCTCCGTTCCAACACCCTGAAAGTTGGGCTCTGTTCCAACACCCACATAAAGCTAACCCAGGCTAATTGTGCCCAATTTCGTTGTCACAATATGTTAACCCATTTTGTAACAATGACAATAAAGGTATATTCTATTCTATTCTAATCTTATGAATAGGATTTCTTACCTTTGTGGTGGTCAGCAGAAGGCGCAGATGGACGGTGGTGCTATTATTTCTTTCTTAAATGCAATATAGCTTGCCACTCCTTGCACATTTGATCTCTGCACTATTGTTACTTACAGTGTTATTACTTACAGTGTTATTGTTTACAATATAATGGTACTGTGTACCTGACTTGTTAACCTGACTGCCCATCTTGCACATCTGGTTAGCGTCTCTTCTTGCACTATCGGCACTATGGTAAATAACACAATACAGCTTTATTTATATCTGTACACTGAAGGACACTGAGGGAAACTGTGGGAGTCAGATCCATCGACATTTCGTTCTGTATACACGTGTACTAGAATGACAATAAAGTAGATCTGAATCTGAATCTGAATCTGAATAGTTGTACGCACTACTTTTCTTTTTTCACCTGTAGCAACTTTGCTGCTTGCACTGACTTTCTTCGGAGGCATAATTAGGGGCTAAAACACCCGTACGACGCTCAGCATCGCACCCTAGCGTACGCACTTACGCATTACCGGTGTTCCAACTCCGATTTTCTGACCGAACAGCGAAGCAAGAATTTCTTAAAATTTTTGGTCGGACTCCGATTTGTTCGAACCGAGAGGCGTTCGAAAACCCAGGTTCCACTGTACAAAATACAACTTTTTTCTCACTTACTTGGGTGGTTTCTCGACAGTGCGATAAGAATTAAAAGCCTGGAGCTGATTCTGCACAGCGCTGAGTGAGTTCGCGAGCTGACGATCATTGAGAGTCACTATTGTCTGTTCGATCCACTCCAGCAACTCTGTGGCCAAGGTCTCATACTTGTCGATCAGTTGATCAGCCTCGATGGCATAGTCAAGAACCTGAAAGATAGGTTAGCATAGAAATAATGGCCAAGCAAACAGCAACGGCATTATTTATCATTGTAACGAATGTATATTCATTTCGATCATTCAGAGCAGCTGACCTTGCCGATACGTTTGCCCTCCACTGCTAGCGCTTTCATTTTGGAAAAGTAATGGTAGTAGGTCGCCACATAGGTAATGATGGACTTCTCGTCGGGCTGATCAACGTTAACATCTAGGAGAGAAAAACAAGTGTTTCGAGTGAAGTTCGAAATTTAAAAATGAATGTATTGTCAGACTGCATTAAGGTGATTCTGGAACACCTTTGCTATAATGGAGACTGCTTATCCATCGATCGGCACAGGGAATTAGGAGTTGAGTGTAAACGGCCGTGGGGGAGCGAGTTACATAAGGCTTTGTGTGTTTGTAGTAGCTTTAGCCACTCACCTTCAGGGTCCAGCAGCTTAGTAAGGCCCATCTCTTTCTCAGCCACATTGAAAGCATTCTGGAGATTGTAGTGAGCGTTGGACCTTTTCAGGGTGTCAAATTCAATCAGGTCGGGTCTGCAGAGGCCAAGGAACAATTACTCTTGTAATAAGAAAACCCTTTTTTATGTAGGGGATTGAAAGGTGTCATCACCCTTTATGAGATTGAGAATTAGACCTTGAGATAGATTTACACCATCAAAAAGTGGTAAGTCTCCCACGATTAAAAAGGGAATTGGAAATAGTCAATTGAAAAAGGAGACTACTCATAGAAGATACATCTCAAACAGTTACGTGAATGACAGCATCCTGGTTTGTTATCATGTAAAGTGTTCACCTTCAATATAATTTAACCACTGTGTCATTGCAGAGCCTTTAGAGATACACAGTTTAACAAGCTTGTCTAACAGCGCTGTGACCGACTAGATCTGCCAATCACTTACCCAGAACGCCTCTACATATCAAATAAGTGGGTTATTATTTCTGTGATGTAGGCCATCTCTCCCACTATTTCTATCTTTAGACGTCCTACAGACTGAGAAGACCTGTATAAAAACACCCCTGAGAAGTGTGATGGCACGCCAACAAGTGAAAAAAAAAAAAGATGTGCAACCTTATTTTGAGAAGAATTCCCTCCAGTGGCCAGTTTCATCACACATACCAATGTCGCTAGAAGCATGATAGACAAGGAAATGTCAATGACCTGTGTTTGTGTACGATGGCATTGAACGCGAGGCCATCCCGCCAGCTGGTGGTGAAGTTGTGGATGTTGACATTGGGGTAGCTGCAGAGGCCGGAACACGCGTGTTAAATCATTGACATGTAACTATTGTCAGAGTAAAAACTTGAATACCGTAGATCCCGGACTATAGAGCGCACCTGATTATAAGCCGCACCCACCACATTTTAAGAGGATAACCGCTTTTGTACTTACACAAGGCGCACCTGTATATAAGCCGCATGCACCCACATTAAGATATGTAACTCAATCACAAATTTAACCCAAACCCGACTGAGTACCGCGATTGTAACAGAATATAAGGTACACAGCCCAAAAACCAACAGCCGGCAAAATGCACGGAAAATGATACCGGTACTTAATGTTTGATGCAGACCTGCAGAGTCCGGGTACCCGTTGAAACTAATCCAAGGAAAAAAAATCTATATTTCCAAAGGTAAGGGTGGGAAAAATATATATCCACTATTGTCCGCCGCAAAAACAGGTCTCACTCACCTTTACCCCACTTCCCGTCAGGCCGCGTTTGCTCCGCCCCTCTTTTTTAATTCGCAAAACATATCAGAATAAGTGTCTCATATAAATACATTACAAAAATATACAGGTGCAAATACATATTATACATGGGTTACACATATTTACAAAGAAAGACGGTACACCGAGAGAGTTTTCAAAGCTTTAATAATAATATTATAACTTTCATCCCAAACCGTGCCTGTGAAGGGTAGCAAAACGCCACTAGCAACACGCTCGCAACACAGTAAACGGCTCTGTTAAAAAAAACATACCGTACTTGTAGTGATCACGGTAAACCATCCTCATCTTCCTCCTTATAATTGACGTCATCAAAGTCGTCTTCCCCAGTGTGGGAAAGAGACTATGTTATATAGACGTCGTTCCACGCTCCCTTATTCAAAAACACGCTAGCAACACGCTCGCAAAGTAAAGTTTACGTGCAGTAGCTCTGTTTCCTTCTTTATCGGACTGCTCGATTGCAGTTAGATTGAAAGCTGCGATGTGCCTTTCTTTTTGCAATTTGCATGGTGAGGATATTTCTACGCTAATTTAATTTGTGCACAAGCTAAGAAGTTGCAGTCTTCCTCGGCGCATATATTCCACCGGTCTAAATCTTACCTTTAGTACTCGAGCGCCGCTGGCGGCTGTTAGAAAAACGGCATAAATTGGCCGCATCAGTGAATAAGCCGCAGGGTTGAACGTTTGGGAAAAAAGTAGCGGCTTATAGTCCGGAATTTACGGTACACAATGACTCATCTCTCCTGGAATTCCTTACCCGGCGGTTTTCATTTGGCACCAAAGAAGAAGCGCATCTTTTGCGGATTTCTTCTCTTTATTATCCTCAGTCTCGACACTGATGTCCTGAATCTGTGGCCACATGATAAGTTCATTCAGGACGGTGGCTTTTTGACCCAATCTTTGTTTATGTCACGAGGAGAAATTCGGCCCTTTAACATATGGAGATAATTACCTGGAAGCGAAGAATTATAGTCCAGATGAGCCCCAGGGTAAGACGGTGATTCCCATCCACAATGTCGTGTGATCCCATATTTTCTAGATGGACCTTTTGCTCTTTGAGGAACTGTAGTGCTTTATCCACATTTTCTAGGCAGTGGATACGCATGCGGCCTTTAGTGGGTTTTGGCTGGCAAGACAGGTAAAAAGATCCAGGTTATAAACAGTAGTAATTGGCTTGGTCTGTAAATCTGATCTTCTAACTTAATTCACAATTTTTTACTGTGGATAATTTGTTAGATGATAAAAAGGTGTTTTCCACTCTTCCGTAGTTCCAGTTTGCCCTTGTAAATTTCTGTAAATTCTCATCTCATCTCATCAACTGCACCGCTTATCCTCAGTAGGGTCGCAGGGGTGCTGGAGCCCATCCCAGCAATCATCGGGCAGTGGGCAGGGGACACCCTGAACTGGTTGCCAGCCAATCGCAGTCTGTAGATTCTGCCTTCCTTTATTTACTCACACTAGAGTAGCATAGCGAGGTCTAGGGGTGGCAGATGGCTTGAAATAGTAATGTGTGCGACTGCCCACCTCTACGGCTCACCCAATCAAATTGCTCTGGGTGCTTGGCTGGTGCTTTTGGGTGTTTACAGTTTGCTCTGTGGGTTTTCATCATAAAGTGTCTCAAGTGTGAACATACATTGTTTAATGAGCTTCCATAAAAATGCTTCCTTAGAGATTTCTGGGTCTGTTGGTGTAACACAGTGACTGTAAACTCTAGTTCAAACTTTTCCCTTTATATTTTGGACCAAACAGATTGCTTACTGTGTAGCTTTGGCTAGGCAAACATTAATTCTGAAAAGTCATGGAGAAGATTCTTATGGCCTGCCAGCCAGATGTACTCATGAAAAGAGTCATTTCTGAATCGTGGGTCATTAGTTATCAACTGAAATATTTTTTTGTCTCCAGTATTTTCTAAACTATTTCACAAATCCTGATTTGCGTGTGAGTTGGAATGTGGTTTATGGCTCAGTAATGGCTGAACCGATTTTTGTGGATATGTACACAGTAGTGCAGCACGGCGGCGCGATGGTTAGCGCGTGTGCGGCACAGTTCTGAGGTCATGGGTTCAAATCCAGCTACCAACCTTCCTGTGCGGAGTTTTGCATGATCTCCCCGTGCTTGCGTGGGTTTACTCCCACATTCCAAAAACATGCATGTCTGGTTAATTGGCCGGTCAAAATTGTCCCTGGGTTTGAATGAGCGAGCGAGTGGTCTGTCCCTGTGTGCCCTGCGACTGGCTGGCAACCGGTTCAGGGTGTCCCCTGTCCACTGCCCGGAGATGGCTGGGATGGGCTCCAGCACCCCCGCGACCCTACTGAGGATAAGCGGTGCAGATAATGGATAGATAATGGATGTACACAGTAGTACTTTAGGCTTCTAGGAGTGTCTTTAGCTAGGTTTTCGTGTTGGCAATCCCAATAAATACCAACAAAACGATAAACATCTGCTTTCGTCTACAAGCGGCTCTGGAGCGCATGTGGTCATACTGCTCTTTTTCAACAAACCATGGCCCCAACAACCTCTCTGAAGTAGAATGCCCGGCAACGCCAAGCCAAGCAATGCCAAGCAGGGCCATTATTCTTGTAACTTCTAAATGTAATGGATATCTGAAGAGCAAAACACTGAATCGATATATCAAAGTTGTTATTGTATAGCAGTAGCATTTGACACACTATGACATAAAATAATTTTTTTGTGCCACGTCATTTTTAATCTTTATTTCAGAGTAAAATAAAAAGTTTATTAACGTATTATAATCGGACGAAGTAAAATCTAAACTATTTTCAATTTTTGGGATGAGTAATTTTTGCTTAATATTGTTTTCAAAAAATAAATAATGCTAGAGGAAGGGATCAAGTGAGGAGGGAGTGTAAATAGTCTTTTTAATTAAAAATTGCCTAAGATTTTATTTTGCAGCAACATCGCGCAGTCCCGGTCAGTAAAGAGAAAATGTCACCTAAAAATGCTGAAATGAAGCACAGAATGTGGCCTTCTTTATAAATGTCTGTGCAAGGAAGGGGACAGTGATTGATTTGTATTTCCCTGAGATTCTTACCAGCTGTTCTCCTGAGAGCACTTCCAGCAGGCGGATGAGCATGCGGCCGTCACGCAGGTCCGTGTACAAATCGCCGATCCGACAAGAGACCCGGGCTAAGTGGGAGTTCACCCATTTGGTAAAGGTTTTCTTCTGCACAGCTTCACGCTCATCTGGGGGAGAAAACACCATTTTTTTAAAAATCCACAAATCAAAAGCCAAATTAAAATGATCCACAAATAAGTACCGTATTTTCCGCACTATAAGGCGCACCTAAAAGCCTTTATTTTTTTCAAAAGCTGACCATGCGCCTTATAATACAGTGCGCCTTACATATGGATCAATATTAAGTCGCAAAGTCTCGCAACTAAGACAAGCAGCCGCCGACTAGATTTTCCCCCGAAGGCGAAGTCGTCCGCGGTGTATGCTGGGATTTATATACCAGCGTTTCATTTCCTAACCAATGTGTCAATCATCATTTGAATCAGTCACTATTGGCTAAAGTTATTCGGAGGTAAAGGGGGCGGATCCTTTTTAATCATTTACAGGCTCGCATAGGCTAAAGGGGCGAAACAAAGCCAGCAATTGGCCGAAAAAGATGAATGTCAATCACACGTTGGGTTGCGCTACGGCATAGAGAAAACATTTTTTACTATTCTGTATTTGTAGATATTTGACTCTCCTGGATTTACTACACTCACGGATGTAAGAAGACCATGGTTACGTATCATTATTGAAGGCGATGGCTGCAAGAGAACTTAGGTGACAAATGCGGCTTTATATTTTCCCGGTATCTTGTTTTAGAACGATCTTGATGTTTCTGTGATGAGTCTATTTTTAAACTCAATTCAATTCAAAGTGTCATATGCACAGTAAAGAACCCCGTTTCCCTGCACAATCAAATTCTTACTTTGCTGTCCACACAGTTGCCAGCAAAAAAGAAAATGGAAACTAAGAAATTTTGTTTGGTGACATTGTACGGACACCGCATCCGCAACGTGTCTGGGACACGTATTTGCGTCTTTGCAAGCTTTGGGAATGTTAAGGGGGTAATAGGTTGGACTGAACTATCTGACTGTTTTGTCGACGTTCCCGTTGTAGCGCCTTATAATCCCGTGCGCCTTATGTATGGAAAATATAGGACCAAAAACTATTTTTTGGGGGTGCGCCCTATAACCCGCTGCGCCTTATAGTGCGGAAAATACGGTATACACAATTTACTACTTGAGCAATCAGGAAATCCCGAGGTTCGCTCCATTTTATAAAAACTACGGCATGAAGTTGCTAGGATAACACGGTTTTAAATCGATACAGCGAGGTGTCATGCTTTTTTACTCGTTTAGAAAGTGGCAAAAAATAAAAGAATGAATGATTTTTACTCTAAAGCAGCTCAGACATATGGACAGGGGAATAAGTGGCTTATCCTTCTCTCCCAGCGAACTAGGTGGCCTCATTTGGACATAAGGTCTCATTTCCTTTTGAAAATGCTATTTAAACATTCAAGCAGTCGTTGCAATTAGTACATCGATAATAAAGAGGAAGTCTTTTCAAACCCGCCATTTCAGCTATTCAAAATAATAAACCACATTGCTACTTATTAATAGATGCAGTCCAAAAGGGTAAAGTTCAGTGAACATGAAGAAACATAAAACAGCCATTGTGTAATCGCCCACTCTAGAAAGCATTTAAAAAGGAAAAAAAAGAACCGATTCTAATATTTCACACATGCCAGTTAAAGTGGAGCAATAGCGCAGTGCATTACATTGCGGCCTGAATGAAGGTACTTCCCGTTTGAGCTCCTGTAAGTTAGTCTGTTCTGTTTGTATGGTTTGTATTGCTGCACCTTAATAAACCTTTATCAGCATACTACAGATGGCCATTCCGCTTATCCTCTGAATGACACCGATTAATCAGTCCAGGACAATTTTAAAATCCCAGATTCTCACCACTGAACTGAAGGCTTTCCCAGCACTGAGGAAAACGAAGCGACAATTATATATTTTGCACTTTACATAAATAACTAAGCATGAAAGTGGGTCGGGATTTAAAAAGGTGAGAAGGGTGTGGAGGAAATACTGTATTTGTGTAGAACGTGCACCCTTAATTTTTGATAGACAATCTGTACAAAATATTTGGGGACTTTTGTTCTCAGATAAAATTAAAATTGAAAGTGTAGTTGAATGAATACTTGCAGCCAGGATTCAAATAATTGATCGACACTTTGAATGCCAAGCTAAAATTTACAATGCATTCACTTAATGTCCTTCAAAGTCCGATTCATCATCAAATGCATGCCTTTTTGCGTGTATTAATATCTTTCGGGACAATTTTCTGTCTTCTCCAGTCCATAACATTCGTCTCTGGTACTATGAATACAAATAATGTGACAATGAGATCAAATTAATGCGCATTACACATGAATAAATACAGTACTCCTGATTTACACGGATTTTAATTCAAAATGCACTAGCTGAAACGCCTGATTAACTCTAGGAAATCTGCCAATACCCCCTCCCCACCCCAAAACATTTTCTCATTGGATCTATAGTCAAGTCATGTATATTTGTATAGCCCTTAATCACAAAGAGACTCAAAGGGCTGCACAGATCAAATGGGGTTTGGGGTTTTTAAGGGTTATTGTTCTATCTTCGTTATTCATTATCCATTATCCGTTATCGGTCAGTTCATAATACGCTACAAAGCCTAGGAGCCGGGACACTTACTCTCAGCCAAAAGGCCAAGCTAAGGTCCTAGCCCTAAAGCCTTGCTGCGATCATTGCGAATGCACCGTTCCCGGAGGTACTGCAATACCGGGCCGATGCGTGGAGTGGACAGAGCAAGCTCCTATTCCATCTCGGTGGCATTCCGACACATCTAGAATTTCACAGTCGGCTCAAATACTATTGCTAACTATTATTACAGACTATTATGACACCATCGCCACATATTGTCAACATAAAATATATGTTATTCATATGCTATAGAATAGAAGTGTGTTTTAAGGTTAGATTTAAACATTTCCACTGAGGTTGCAGATCAAATCTCAAGGGGGAAGAGCATTCCACAGCACCGGGGCCCGGATGGAGAACGCTCTGGAACCTGCCGATGTCTTCTTAGCTCTTGTGATCACAAGTAGACCAGCGTTTTTTAGAGCGAAGGCTCCGGACCGGAACATAGGGGGAAATGAAATCTGAACGATATGAGGGAGCAAGTCCATGCATGATTTTGTATACTACCAACAGAACCTTAAAATCACATCTTAGGCTAACAGGGAGCCAATGCAGGTTAGCTCAAATCGGGGTCATGTGATCAAACTTTCTTGTCTTCGTTAAAAGCCTCTCTGCAGCATCTTGATGTTGGACTTCGGGACACCGGAGAGTAGTGCATTACAGTCACCGAGACGGGAGCTAACAAACGCAGGAGTTATAATTTCCGCATCCGACTGAGACAGCATAGGGCGAATTTTAGCAATGTTGCGAAGATGGAAAAAAGCTGTTCTAGTCATATTCTTAACCTGTGTTTAAAAGGACGGATCGGGGTCAAATATGACACCTACATTTTTGACTGAGTCACTCTGGGTGATATACAATTCAAGTGAGTCACCCTTTCTGACTTCAAAACAGTGAACTTCTACTAAAGTTGAGAGATGTTCATGTCTGGTGCAAGAAAACAACAAACCTAACTGAGAAAGCCAGAAGATAGTGAGAAAGTTCTGTCGATTTGATCCGGGACACCATATTTAATGTTAGATTTAATGGTAGATTACGCGCCCACTTTAAAGCCTCATTGACTCAAATCAAACAGAGAGGCGGAGGAGGATGGACTTTCCCACAGTTAAGACAACATCAGAGGTTGAATGAAATCAAGGTATTTAAAAGGAGAAGCATTGCGATTTTCCATGGCACACCCCTATTGTTAGATGGCACACCTGTGTTTAGAAAACTCTGCCTGCTATTAAAGAACACCAGCTGGGCACTCAATGATATTTTGAGTTTCACCATGAAAATGGTTCGATGCCAGCACACAAATCCACATTCTGTTTTAATCCCTTGTAAGACACGGTGAATATGTTTACACGCAGGCAGTATTTGGATCAGAATATCGCCAATATCCAGGTTTCTTAAACAGTATATTCTGACAGGACCAGAAACTCAAATCCTTATCTTAAACAGAATATTGCCTGCATGTAAACACGTGAGATGGAATTTGGCCAACTGCTCCAGCAAAAATTCTGAAAACATCTTCATTGATAAATGCTGAATTCTCTGGACTTTTAAAGTTGCTCAAAGCCCAAAACTGGTTGCAAAAAAAATAATAAGAGCCAAGAAGAGATCCGCAGGTTCGAGAGGGTCTCAATCCGGGCCCTGGTGCTGTGGAATGCTCTTCCCTCTGAGATTGGCTCTGCAACCCCAGTGGAAATGTTTAAATCTAAGCTTAAAACACACTTCTATTCTTTAGCATATGAATAACCTATACTTTTATCTTGACAATTTTAGGGGATGGTGTCACAATAGTTGCAAAAGTCTTTGATCTGTGCAGCCCTTTGAGACTCTTGGTGATTAAGGGCGTCACAAATAAACATGACTTGACAAGTGAGAGACGCTAGTTTTTGGCGTAAAGAAAAAAACTGTTTTTGCACTAGAAGATGTATTATTTCAGCGAAGAAGACAATGAAGGTTTCTGGCGTTGAATACGATACATGTTTTTAGCCTAGGAGAAAACAATGCTAGGAGTTTTACTTATCACCAAATCATCAAAAGTACATCAAACCACTACCAGCAGAGAAAAATGTTATAGGAGTGAAAAGGTGGAAAATTATAGCCATACATGGGAGGAGGCTACATTCCTCAACAGGCGTGGTCATCGGCCACGTTGTACAAGAACTCTGAAATCTGTGTCTGGAGAGTCTTGAAAATGGCGTGTAGCCACAATTTAATCAAGAGACCCAAATGAGAAGACGAGTGAATAAGAATAACGCTGCAAAATGTGGAATGGTGTGGAGGTTTATGGATCACATAATAGCAAACAGACCCAGCTGTTTTACCCAACAGTGGTTGTTGCGTTTGTACATGGGGCTTCATATGTCACTATTCCTCCTTTTTAAGCAGAGTAGGTAAAAGTGGAAAGATCAATGATTACATCGGTGGTGACCCAGCTTTCAATTTTCACTCCTACACTAAGTATTGATGATGGTGACTCATACTGCCCAGGAAAGTAAAATCAAAAATACAGATTGACTACCGTAAATTCCGGACTATAAGCCGCTACTTTTTTCCCCAAACGTTCAACCCTGCGGCTTATTCAGTGAAGCGGCCAATTTATGTCATTTTTCTAACGGCCGCCAGCGGCGCTCGAGTACCAAAGGTAAGATTTAGACCGGTGGAATATATGCGCCGAGGAAGACTGCAACTTCTTAGCTTGTGCAAAAATTAAATTAGCGTAGACATATCCTCATCATGCAAATTGCAAAAAGAAAGGCCCACGACGCAGCTTTTAAGCTTGACGCAATCGAGCAGTCCGATGAAGAAGGAAACAGAGGTACTGCACGTAGACTTTCCTTTGCGAGCGTTTTTGAATAAGGGAGCGTGGGACGACGTCTATATGCCAAAGTCTCTTTCCCATACGGAAGGAAGACGACTTTGATGACGTCAGTTATAAGGAGGAAGATGAGGATGGTTTACCGTGATTTCCACATGAATGGTATATTTTTTTTAACAGACCCGTTTACTGTGTTGCGAGCGTGTTGCTAGTAGCGTTTTGCTACCCTTCACAGGCACGGTTTGGGATGAAAGTTATAATATTATTAAAGCTTTGAAAACTCTCTCGGTGTACCGTCTTTCTTTGTAAATATGTGTAACTATGTATAATATGTATTTGCAACTGTATATTTTTGTAACGTATTTATTTTAGAGACTTATTGTGATTTGTCTTCCACGGGCGGATCAAAAAGAAGGGGCGGAGCAAACGCGGGCTAACGGGAAGTGGAGTAAAGGTGAGACATGTTTGTGGACGCAGCGGACAATAGTGGATATATATTTTTACCACCCTTACCTTTGGAAATATATATTTTCTTTCCTTGGATTATTTTCAACGGGACCCAGACTCTGCAGGTCTGCATCAAACGTTAAGTACCGGTATCATTTTCCGTTCATTTTGTCGGCTGTGGTTTTTGGACGTTGTACTTTATATTCAGTTACAATCGCGGGACTCAAAGTCGGGTTTGGGTTAATTTTGTGATTGAGTTACCCGTTTTAATGTGGGCGCATGCGGCTTGTATACAGATGCGGCTTGTGTAAGCACAAAAGCGGTTATCCTCTTAAAATGTGGTGGGTGCGGCTTATAATCAGGTGCGCTCTATAGTCCGGAATTTACGGTAAATGTTTTCTGTGTTTTAAAGTGGACACAGAAGATGTAAAATAAAAAATATCGCATTCAAACGAAGACACACTCATTCGCTGATGTTGATTTACTGCAGGTGAGCAGTTGTCAGCAGTTGTCAAAGCTATGTGCTGTAGCCGTGTATTAGAGGATCGAGGGAAGAAGCATTCTTTGAATTCTCACTACAGAAAACAAGTTCAATACACGGATCGCTAGATAGTCAACAAAAAGGGGATAACGCTTTTGTGATGCCCGATACTGCACCTTGGATCGGCGTTATCACTGAGGGTAAAGTGTGGACCGGTTTGAAACCAGTTCACGGGAGTTCACATGATGTGCGAATACAGTTGACTTGATCGATACGGTCAAATATGTTCTGTGAAAAGAGTATCACCAAAAGATACCAACTAGCTGTTCATCACAGACTTTGTAAAGTTTTCTCCATTTCTCTCGTTAGTGGAATCAAATGCGCGCGGTCACTAAACTTTAGACATCCCATCTCACCCTGAACTTGCATAATGATTGCCCCTGGTCACGGTGTCCTTCAAAAGAATGGGTAAACAAATGTCCGCTTTTATCTCCTTCAATGACCTTCTTTTGGTCATTCCCTCAGAAGATTACTGTGCGGGAATGAGGAAATCCGTGGGAGTATGACTTATGTCTTACATTCAGCTTAGCTGTTTGAGGAAAACCAGATACATGGGATTTTAATGAACACATGATAAACACCAACCTAAACCTGAGCAATGTTATGAAATAATTCAGAGAGTTGGATAACATAAATTATTCAACAGTCTTCTAATGGTTTGGAAGCAGAAGGTCTCAGTGGTGAAATGACTTTTGTATCTGAACCTTACAAACTCTGCTTGGATTTTTGGAAATATTCTCCATGTTCCTACATTGGTGCTTCCTTACCCAACTGCGACCTTGTTTTGAGGTAATCACAGGTCTGGCTCATCTCTGAAGAGCAAACAGAAAAACAACGGCGACCAGATGATGAAGGTTCTTGATCTGAGTCACATTAGGAGGTTTCCCCTGCTACCAGTAACCAAGAAAACCAGTACAATCTGTTTAACGTGAGGGAGCAAACCCCAACCCCCATAAAAATGGCCTGGAAAGGGATGGGCGCCGCTAGGCTGTATTTGCCCAAGACACATAACAGGAACTGGTGCCCTTATGACTGACAGTTAAGGGATCCATCCATCCATTATCTGTACCGCTTATCCCTAATAGGGTCGCGGGGGGTGCTGGAGCCATCCCAGCTATCTTCGGGCAGTGGGCAGGGGACACCCTGAACTGGTTGCCAGCCAGTTGCAGGGCACACAGGAACAAACAATTCGCTCGCTCAGTCACACCTAGGAACAATTTGGACCGGCCAATCAACCTGACATGCATGTTTTTGGAATGTGGGAGGAAACCATAGTGCCCGGAGGAAACCCACGCAAGCACGGGGAGAACATGCAAACTCCACACAGGAGGTTTGATCTCACGACCTCAGAACCGTGCCGCACACGCGCTAACCACTGCACCGCCGTGCTGCCCAGTTAAGGGATCCATGATGTCAAAATGATAATAAAAGATAATAAAAATGGACTATGATTGCTTTGAGAAAAAACGAAACCAATCCAACTCATTATATGTGCACTGCGCAAGCTGCAAAACAGCACTCATAGATGTCTCTATGAAAGCGGAACTGCTCTGCAACTAAAAGTAGGCCTGTGGTAAAACTGCCACCTTTGCAACATGAGGTACAGTATGTACTTTGTCTGTAGCAACACTAACAGAGTGGCAAAGACCCGAGTTACTTTTCATGAACTAAGATGAAGCTCACATGCCAGTGACACAGAGGACAAAGGTTAGAGAACCGCTCAGCCACACGGCCGACGCCCCCTCACCCTACCTCCCCTTCCTTTTGTTAAGACAGCAAAGTTACTGTCCAGGTTCCAGCTGCAATTGATAATGCATAAATGCGAGAAGGAAGGGATTAGCCAAGGCCAATCCCATGGGAGAGGAGACAAAAACAGGGACCTCGACAGCCACAACATCTATACGGAAAACAGAAGTAAAACGTCAATGATCCTGGAATTGTCCCTCAAGCTCCAAAATGGTCACTATCTTGTGACATACTTCCAAGAACAAACTGTCAGTGTTAGTTCAACTCTACAAACAAAAAGAGGGAATTTGTATTTGTTTTTTGTGCTTGTGTGTGTGGAAGCTGATCTCTTACAAAGGTAACGTGACTTTCAAACACAGCTTCAGGCTACTTGAGTAAGAGATTTTGATATGCAGGATTCGGCTAGTAGGCAAATACCGGATTTGGAATATTTCAAGAACTCTTACAAAATGCATTAAGAAAAAAAACCTGCATAGATAGGGTCAAAAACAAACTATAGTTCTGAACTTATCTTGACCACCAATTAGAGCTCAAAGAGAGATTTGTGAAAATGAACAAGAAAGAAACTATAGTCTATTCTGATTTAATCATCAACTTAATCCCAATATCTCTTTAGTGGACACAATAAAGTGACTGTGCATAAACAAACATTGTTCCTCAGACATAAATTTAACGGTATGGCTCACACTTTCGTTCCAGTAATCTACTGGTTAATGAGTTACTTGCTTTATCCTTCAGACTTTATGTCCCAGAGGGTCAGTGTTTCAGTTAATTTGAATAAACTGTTGGCAGAGTTTAAATTATTCTGTTTCCTTTTACGACCATTTGATCACAGCAGGCTCAGGCGTTAAACTCCGTACATCTTGCATCTGGTCTTAACGCGGGTAACACCAAGAATGAGCCTCAAGTGCAGTCAAACAGGAAATACAAGTGGGAGTTACTCAAAAGACTTATGACTATGGGGTGTATATTTACAGTTCTTGACAACGATATTTGCCTTACTATTGCCTGTAAAACGAACTGTAACACGGAAAAATTTCAATGTCGTGATTACAGTGCATAATTATTTTCTTTTTTAGCGGTAGCTTCATGTTATAAAGGACGATTGGTTTTGCATTCATAGAGACTTCTCCACGATACTAATTGCTCCATATTTTAAAATCTTACATATTTTTGTGTTTATTTACAAAAAAAAAAGTGTCATACTATGCCATTTTTAGAGAGGCGCAGATAAAGTGCCGGAAGCGAGCAAACATTGAGACCTCCATGCATTCCAATGGCACAAAGCCAGTTGCGTGATCACATAGACAATGAGAGACTCTATCCTGAGGCCTCCGAGGAAAATGTCTACTAAATGAATGAAACTGGCAATGGCAAAAGTATAACAATCACTTTCAAGAAACAATACGTTTTAGCACGTGAACAAATTGTGTTTTATTTCACCCTTTCTGCACTTGAAAATGTGAATGACAATAAAGTGTTTAATTTGTGAGCAGTCCACTGACAGAGTCACCACAAATTGTAATGAGCTCAGGACAAGTGGCCAAATAATCAGGTGCCACACTGCCACCCTCTTTTAGCCACGGAAAGGTTTCTTTGAGAGCTTCCATTTATGAAATCCACAGCAAAAGTTAAATGATCAGATTGTATAGACTCTTACCTTGCAACTGTTTAAACCTTCCTTCCAGGATATTAGAGTATTGCACTTGGTTAACAAATGCTGCAGGAGACAAGCAGGGCTCTCTGTCTCTATGGTCCCATTCCATGGCCTTTTCCCTCCACAATACTTCCTCTTAGATGACGTACAAATGTGAATTCTCCAGCATATCACAAAAAGGAAACTTCCACACTCTTAGAGTGTATTCAATCCTTTCTCCGGCTTTACAGACGATCGACCTTCTGGAGATCCAAAATCCTCAAAATGTTTTCCGTCAGTAATTCAAAGGTAAAGCCTGACCAATGAAAATGCAAGGCAGATGTCTTACCTTCTTTAAAAAAAAATAAAAAACTGATGAACAATAGTCTCTTGTATTACTCCCTCATGTGAATCATTTCACCACACTAGTGGACGCGCCAAAAAAAAAAAAGGATTGAAATCTGTAGCGGTTCCAGCTATGAAACACTGAATACTCCTCCCTCCTGACAGACTCTTCTTTACATTTACCGGAGCAGTGTACTGTTGAAAAGGCTAACAGACTGTGGTCGGATTGCTGTGTAAACAAAGCCTGCTGTGCCCTCCTTGTCTCATTTGCATAAGGTGTGCTGTGGGAGGAGCTCCTAAAGAATGGTGGACACAAGTAGAGAAGGAGGAGAGAGGGTGTGGAGGTGGACTAAACCATTACGAGTGCTTTGCGCCGTGTAACTGGAGGCAGCTTACTCACAGCTACCTTAATTCCATGGAGCCAAGGGGCGAGGCCTACCAAGAAGGCACAAGCATCAAATAGTGTTGTACGGTGTCTCGCTTGTACACTTCCTTCCTTCCTTCTTCAATCTTTCAAGAAAACGTTTAATCTTCCCTATTTGTGTTCCTGTGGCAATGCTATGATTCAACCCGGACAAGAAGGAAGTTGTTGAAAACTCAGCAAGCGTTCTCCTCTTGTATTATTGAGTCAAGTCTTGTTCAGAAAACCTATAAAGCAGGCTTTGAAGTGGAAAGGTTATCTATTATCTAATTTCATTAACTCGTTTTAAGTTTTGTTAAATGTGTCAATGTGCTTCTCATTTTCCTTTTAGGAAATCATATTACTCTCTAACGGGGCTCCGCCAGAGTTATATTAAAACATGCAAAAATTATCTTGGTTTTAGAAATTCCTCTATTGTTTGATCCTACGATGCATTGATTTGAAGCATGGATATGATGCTAAACAGGTCTAAGACGATGAAACCTGCACATTTTAACTGTAAAACGTTAAATTGACACTAAAACCCATCGATTTACATCTCAAAGCAATCACAGGATTGAAGTTCCACCGATGAATGTGCTTGAAATGCTGTTGAATGAGCAATAGAAATAGTAGCAATAGCACTCATATTTTATTGGCAACCGTTTTATGCCAATTAATATGTCTTGCTACATAACTGGAGTTCGAGATTTTGCGCAATTTAGCACGAGCACAAGGAAAGATGCGCCCGCATGTGCAAAGAATTACACGAGTCAATAAAAAGCACAGCGACCCGGGGTCGCGGCCTTTTTTAATTTAGTAGCCTTTGGTCAGGGCAGGGGGGCAGAGTTCAAAAGGAAGGTTTGTTTATTTGCTTGTTTTCTTTCTGCTTCCCGATGTGAAAGGAGCGTCTGGTTCGGTGTCGTTAGGAAATGAACCGCCGTGGGTCTTACGTGACTGCATGTTTATGGTGAAGATAGGAGGGAAAGGGAGGGAGAATTGGACTAATGAGATTCAACAAGAGGCCATGCTTCTTCCTGATTGAAGCAATCAACAGAAAATACAGAGCAGTGTGTCCAAACATTGGGAAGAGATAGCAACTGAGAAAGATAAACGTTCAAAAGAAATGATGATCGCAATAGTCTGGTGAACAGATGCACATCTCTGGGAGGCAAAAGACAAAGCAAGCAAGTGTCAGATTCTGCAGCTTAGGAAAGAACTACCAAATCAAACAGACTGCCAACAGTGGCAGCAACTCTCTGATCAGAAAAGATTCTCCGGAATACAGTACAGATGAATGATCAAAGCGGAGATGCAACAAAAACCCAGAGCAATTTCTGTACAGTGTGTGCCAGTATAAGAGATAAAATATCCAATAATAAAGTCAGAAACAGCATCAAATCCATAACCAAAAAAAAGGAGCTAAAGTGTAGACAGGATGCAGGTCTCCGAAGGTGGGAAGGACCATAGCCCGGGGGTGAATGTTTACCACAGCATGTCAAGGAATGTGTACATCAAGCCTGTACTTGTCCAAATGCAACAGGATGACAACTATTTCTGCTGGATCGCACGCTTTTTAGCTGGCGTTCCGGCAGGTGACAAAAAATTTGAGTTGGGCGGCCTGCTTAATCCTTCCAGCAATGATATAATGTCTTGGCGCGGAGACAGGCGGCTATGTCATGAGATGGGTGTATTTAACGGACTACGAGAATGTTTGACTTTTGTGCAATAACATTAAAAGTGTTTTTGTTTTACACGTTTTTCAACCACTGCACTCAGACATCTAATCCTTTTTGAAAGCTTTAGGGCAGGGGTCAGCAACCTTTTTAGTGTGGAGTGCCACTTTCAAATTCCCTTGTAAATCAGTGTCCAGTGTGTTTTTTCAGTGTTTTGTATCGAACAGAGCTGTGATTTTACACCAGTCCAAATATACAACATGGATATACATTGAAATCAACAATTTATCTTCCACTATTCTTGTCCAACTCAAAAAAATGAATGTGAAAAACAAGTGGAAAGGCCTGTAGCCATCCATGACTTTAACTTTTTACCACAAGAATGAACCATTCTTCATCAACAATGAACTACAATCAAAAAACAAGTGCTATGGACAGATACCATGCCATTCAAATATGAGATCTTGTTGCAGAAAATATCAAAACTTGAAATATTAGCAGCAAAGTAGAAGACAGGCGCGCACACGCGCACACACGGGCTTCTTCAAAATATTCGCCACCAGTAAATGGCTTTCTGTGATTTGCTATGCAGTGAGCAATGTGATAACTTGCTTCAGTGGTGGTGTTTTTAGCGGTGACAAAGGTTTTCAGGGTTTGTGTTTATTGGCCATACCTAGACACTGCGCGTTTTAATGTCTCCGTCTTGTCAGACTCATCCTTGAATTCATGTTGATGTTTCGTCTCATAAAGACGTTTAACACTTGCTGTGCGAGGTACAACGCTCTCGAGGCATAATGCACAAACAGCACGGTCATTTTTTGCACAAAACCTCATTCGTCTGTCCACGCTGGCTGGAAAGAGTGAGATGTTTTCGCTAGAGGAGACATCATAATTCGTTCATTTATCGCGCGAGTGTTTCATTGGCTGGGTTAAAACACGGAGCTCTTCTTTGCGAGGCGCCGCGCAAACGCACACTCAGACATGAAGCTGAGGAGGGGCGCTACTGAAAGCATGGTGCGCAACTGAAAATGTCTAAATTTCAGGTAAAAATGTGCATTTAAAAATTTTAAAAATTTTGCCGTGCGCTCGCGTGCCACTGGCTAATCCCTTGCGTGCAACTGCTGCCACGCGTGTCATAGGTTGCAGACCCCTGCTTTAGAGAAAAAGCACAATTTGGGGTGCTCCTGCCTTTTATTCCCCTCTGCTGGGCTTTCAGAAATACTGCAAGTTGTGATTTTATATGGGGGAAAACATGGAAGTTTTTACTCAAAAACACTCTCTCCATCTTCACTAGTATAAAATAGAAATTTAGTCAACAGACTTGTATAATCCAAAGTAGTAAACTGCACCAATTTAAAGACATTTGGTGGGCGTGGGGAATGTTTTTGTGGACATTTTGCCCATTTTTTGTCTGTTGAAAATAAAATCCCAGGGGATCACGGACCCATCGCTTCATGGCTTAAGTTGACAAAACCAAGAAAATAGGTGAGCCCCGATTGGTTATTTCAAAGCCTGACCGCGACTGAACCACTGTGGCAAGTCATAATGGCTCTAATCATATATGGTGGGGGTTTTTTTCCTGCTTAACTGATTCCTCAAGCCAGGTCTCAATCAAACCGCTGTTACAATTAGCAGGACGAGAGCAATTTGTTAAAAAGGGTTAACATCCCCTTTAGAACGTTGGGTTCGGGTGGACATAACTGTGTTCATCAGGTCTTTTTATAATCAATTGTACTTTATAAATGAAAATTATAATATGTTTCAGGCAACAGGCATTTTTATAAGAACTCACTTTAAGTCTCCATTCCGGAGGATATGTGTTAACTCCTCATTATTTCTCCGTCTTACTGCGCTAAGTGCTCAAACATGGCCCTCTTTGGTATCTATTTTGGTCTTGATCTATAATGAGATATTTGCATTTATTGGACCACAAGGAATTGAGTTAGGTTCAAACTAGGGAGGCTAATTAGATTTGTTCTGATTACAATTAGTCTTGGATTGTTTTCCCCTTTTAGAGTCCTTTTGGTAGTGCTATTTCTAACTTCTGGATTCTAAACGCTAGTCATAAAAGAAGAAATATGAATATTAACTCACATACGGGCATTTCAATTCATATTAGGGGTATAGACATGAAAACAAAAGTTTGAAAGGGGATGTCAACCCAAAGGATTTCCTAAGAACTGTATGTTGTATGGGCCTCTTCAAGTGGGAATACAGCAATTTCTGTATCATCCATCTCTGGGGGTGTCCAATTTGAGAATACGCTTAGGAGAAGATGATGACAAATCATGGCTCTGCTCCTGCAAGCAGGTGAACTGCGTTTGGTTGTTTTCTTAAGCCTGATCATTTGTGAACTTATCATTATCCGTCAGCATTCTCCAAATGTCCATCTCCAGAGACAGATTAAAAATAGGTGGATTTTGTCTTTATCACAATTTTTATTTCACTTCACTTCAATTCATCCTATGCTGTCTCAGTCAGAAGCGGCGATTATAATTCATGCGTTTGTTACTTCCCGTCTCCATGACTGTAATGCACTACTCTCCGGTCTCCCGAAGTCCAATAAGAAGAGCCCGCAGCTGGTACAAAATGCTGCAGCGAGGCTTTAAACGAAGACAAGAAACTTTGATCACATGACCCCAATTTTAGCTAAACTGCATTGGCTCCCTGTTAGCTTAAAATGTGATTTGAAGGTTCTGTTGGTAGTATACCAAATCATGCATGGACTTGCTCCCTCATATCTTTCAGATTGAATTTCCCCCTATGTTCCGGTCCGGAGCATTCGCTCTGTGGTCTACTCGTGATCCCAAGAGCCAAGAAGAAATCGGCTGGTTCCAGAGCGTTCTCCATTCGGGCCCCGGTGTTGTGGGATGTTCTTTCACTTGAGATTAGATCTGCAACCTCAGTGTAAATGTTTAAATCTAAGCTTAAAACACACTTTTATTCTATAGCATATGAATAACCTTTATTTTATGTTGACAATATCTGTGTATTATTTGCCCTCATGTAGGTTTTACATGAGGGGATGGTGTCATAATAGTCTGTAGTTTGCAATAATCTGTGGACTCTGCAGCCCTTTGAGACTCTTTGGGATTAAGGGCCAAACAAATAAACATGACTTGACTTGACTTGATTTGAGCCATGCGAGGATCTCAAACAAAGATCTACAAGTCAGTACTGGATCATGCAACTGTTATTCAGAGTGAAAGCAAATGTGTGTGGTAGAAGGTCATCTCATCAGCAACTCAATGAGAGGTCATTAGTTAAAGATGGATGGCATGCCCCATCTTGACTGCTGCAGCTTGGAGGATGAGGTCAGGATGCAATATGTGACCAGAACGGTGATTGAAGACAGAATCCTTTCCGCATCGTGATTACGTACGGTAATTCACTCTTCCGGACTAAATTCAAGGTTCACCGATTTCATGAAGTGAGACATACCTGCGAGAGCTTTGATGCGCGAGCGCTCAAAGAGGCGGGCTGAACTATTTTCATTGTCCCATTCGGTCTCTGCCGCCAGGTCCCAGCGGTTGTTGATGTCGTTGTACTGCTGCTGGATCTCCAAGCTGTCAAAGTCTGTGGGTGAGATGGTGCTCATTGTGTCCAGACGTCCGGGCAAGAGGAAAAGTCATCCAACCTAAAGTCAGAAAAGAGAACGTCGGTGCTCACTGGGGGGCTTTAGGGATATTGAATAAAAAGCTGACAGCCGCACCGTTTTATATTCTGCGTCAGATTGGAGCTCCCACTGTACAACTGACTGCCAGAGCTTATGTAAGAAGATATTGAGCATTGGCTTGAGGCAGAAGCCCGAGTCTTTATGATTGATTCAAAATTACACCACACGCAGTCAACTGTTTATTTTTACAATATAATTTCAAGAGGAGATGCAACGATACATCAAAAATCTAATTTAAAATTGCTCTTAAGAGTTCAATAAATTAAAAGTCAAATATTATTTTTTATTACAAATTTTTCACATGCTGTATGAAATTTTGAACTTTATGTCTTGCTGCTGCCATCTCCTGGCTTAGCTCAGTCATAATGCCTGTGCACGCACGAGCATTTCTTAGATACACTTAAACAAACTGCTCTTTTTTTATTTTTCCCTGGGATTTGGGTTGGCCTTTGGACTCTACTCTAGAGTTTTCTGACTTTCAGCATTCTCATGCTGCACCAACCAATACAAACTAAACACCCGTGAAGTTGAGCAAGTTGTCATTCTCCAGCGCTCCTCTCACTTCCCATTCCTCCCCGGACAGCTTTGCTAAAAGTAAGATAAATGCAGATAGGCGAAGTGCAAAATAAAGAATAATAGCCTTGTTAACACATACTTAATAGAGAGAACAGTTAACTTTCACATTTTTTGAAAGACACCTCAAACAACGCAAAATGCATCCCACTTTAAAAGGTATTGAATGATAACAAATATTCCTTTGGAAAATAAAAACACTTATTGTCCAAAAACATTTCAATTCAAATTGTGAACTGAAATTTGAGTGAGTCCTTAGATTTTTACATGCCATAACCACTATTTAGACACAGATGGCCAGAAGTATCATGACATTTGTTTGAAATGTATTATCCTTATATATGTATACCCTTACGATACCAAACTGTATGTGACATCCTACATGCCGACATTTCTTGTTTAAATATTGTGTAAATTATAACTAGAACCTTATCCTCCTTGTTTTATAACCTTATCTTCTATGTTCCTTTATCTTCTTGGTTTTTTACCGCACTGAGAATGTGTGAAACTGAAGTGTCATGCCCAATTTCGTTGTCACAACATGTTAACCCATTTTGTAACAATGACAATAAAGGTATATTCTATTCTATTCTATTTACATACAAACGCTTTGAGAATTAATATCCAATCGGACATATGTAAAGAATTTAACCTCACTATTTAAATAAAATCTCTGTTTAAAAAAAAAAAAAAGATATCCATGAAGACCACAAATTATACAACATGAACACTTTTACATCCTCCAAATATTCTTGGTCCGTCACAGAAAGGCCAGAAAACACATCATGGAGCCCTTCCCCCAACCCATTGCATTATTGAGTATAAAATAAAAGCACACAGAATTCAACACTGAAAGTAAAGCTCAACGCTACCCGGCCAGGTTGAAATAAGATACACTCGTTCCAGCTACCTATAAAAAAAATTCAAACAAAAGCTCGAAAATCTTATTAGCAAGAGATTAAGGACTGGCTGGGAATAGGAACTGAAGGCAGGGATTAGTGCAGAAGACACAGCACTGCCTCCACATTACCCCCCCTTAACGTTTCACGTCACATTCAATGGACATAAAACGTCCAAAGGTGCTGAAAATCCACAACTTCCCTGCACTAAACTCTAGGTCACAAATACTTCATTAATGGGAATTCTTCACGACTGCTACCGAGCATCCTTAAAATCAAGGAGAGGACGGCAGACATGTCTGGAGTGGCTAAGTTCTTGTAAATGGGTCTGTGGGTGTGGCTTAAGGTGGGCGGGGCCTCCAAGGGTGATGAGGTGAAGGGAGTCCAGCAGCGAAACAGCACGAGGACCAAGTACGTAGGGTCCTTTTTCAGTGTCGGCGTTAATCTCCCGCTCAACGGATCAGACAAACAATCCCCCCTGACCTACTATGATACAACTTATTGCTCCGTGCTCACCCGCGCCCACACATCGTGGAATGAAACCACACACAAACTGGGATGACCTACTACACTGCCAAATCCATCCACCCACTCTGCACCAGCCCACACACTTCGCTGGAGCGTACAACCATTTGCCGCACTTTGACTCTCACCAGGGTCCGCATGAAAAAAAGATGGAATCGGATGCATCACGGCTAACAAGTCGGCATTCTCAGGGAAAATATTTCTGAAATAACTCTGAAGTCGCCCTGAAGCGAGTCCGCATTACAGTTCCTTCACATTAAGACTACAAGCTGACAGGGCATAACAAATGGTTCCATTAAAGCTAATCCCCCGAAGGTATAATCCATATTTTTTGTAAATAATCCATATTTTTTGTAAAAAAATAAAATAATTGAAAAACTGCTGGTAAGAGCGAGCGACGGACGGATCGGTGCAGCGTCTGCAGAGAAGGTAGAGAAGGAGTCGAGCTGAAAGGCAAAGCTTTCAATTTACCGGTCGATCTACATTCCTACTGAAGGATTTTATACATTGGACGATAAAGGATTTTATACGATTGAATACAAATTACATTTAATGCAAAAGATATTCACTGACTGGGCTGTGGTGCGAGCTCAGGGCAATGGTGGGAACGGGACGTACGGCTGATGAGATAATCAGCACATCCAGACGCTGGTGACCCAGAAAGGCCCTGATGACGTAGAAACGCTCGGTGTTGTTTTGAGTACCCCAGACATCGGGACTCTTCTACAGGATGGTGAAGCCCACGGGGCTTCCTTGGCGCGCCCATGGGAGGAGTCGGCACGCCATTATGCCAGGGGAGGATGGCCAATAGGGGAAATCAAAAGGACTTGAGAAAAAGGCTTCCCAGAGACTCCAACGTCACTAATTCGGCCGTTTTCGATGGAGTACACCTAGTTAAATTGTTAATGAAATGAAATCTGCCCCCGTGTGGAAATGTCGGCTTCCTGTTCGTCTTTTCCCTCAAGAAACGAGTGCGCATAAATTGTTGGGTGAATGTAGGTTGTGTTTGGTTAATGGAGTCAGATAACTAATCCGAACAATTTGGTAAACGGTACATTTTGATAATTAATTCCAACACTACCTTCACCTAATGGCTAGTGTCTCCCTTAGGGTGAGAACCTTGGTCATTCAGGTGTGGAGCTGCTGCTCCTCCGCATTGGGAGGAGCAAGCTGAGGTGGCTAGGGCATCTATTAAGGATGCCTCCTGGACGCCTTACTTGGGAGGTGTTCCAGGCATATCTAACTGACAGGAGGCCCCAGGGACAACTGGGGACACGCTGGATAGAGTAAATCTCTAGGCTAGCCTTGGAACGCCCATCGGATGAGCTGTGTCTGTGGATAAGGAGGTCTGGGTTTCCCTGTTGAGGCTGCTGCACCCGAGTCAAGTCACGTCATGTTTATTTGTATAGCCCTTAATTACAAAGAGTCTCAAAGGGCTGCACAGACCACAGACTATTGCAAACTACAGCCTATTATGACACCCTTCCCTGATCTAAAACCTACATGAGGGCAAGGAAAAACTCAAAACCTAGGTCAAATCAAGTCATGTTTATTTGTTTGGCCCTTAATCACAAGGAGTCTCAAAGGGCTGCACAGACCACAGATGATTCCAAACCACAGACTATTATGACACCATCCCCTATCACGCAATCAATATCCGGCCAAACCGAGTAATGGCGACCATGTTGGATCGGTATGTGATTGTTTACATCAGGGGGTGGAAACCCTTTGACTCGGAAAGCTTTAATAGCAAAATATTTTCATTTTTTTCACAATAACAGCCAAACCCGCTTTCCAGACAAAATTTAATTTTTCTGCTTACTTTATTTCATTATATGAATGTAAGATGATTTGATCGAAAAAATACTGCCAAACCCTGTGTCCCAGTACAACAAATATATCCCTTTAGACGCGTCTCCATTCCGCAGTTACTTCAGATCGTCGAGGCTCAATTTGACCTTCATTTATTTCGCAAACAATAGTTTCACGACAAGGTTCAAGCGGTTCTTTTCCACATATGGCTATTCACATGACGAAATCTATCTATATTGGTGTTCGGTTATTTCCATTCAAAACACATCCAAAGCGCAGAGTAAGACCATGGTCCTCCTATGAAAAAGTGGGACACCCAACACAGCCTCAGGGACTGAACCCAGTCTTTTGACCAGACAGGCGCGTGTCATTCTATTGTGCAGTGGCGTGAGCCTAATGTCGGCTGAACACCGCCGCCATTCTTTCCGTCTCCCCCATTTGTCACCCTCTCCTTGCTTTGAGTCCTTCTCTCTGTGAACCTTTTCTCTTCACCCAGCTGGACTGTTTGTCAATGTGACCATGTTCATCAGGAGCAGAGTAAATGAAAAATTCAGCCTGGGGTTGGGGGAGTTGGATGGCCTGTGCACACGCGCAAGACAAACAGTTCCACTGATTGGTACTGTTGAGAAGATAGATTATGAAGAACTTTATACATTTGACGATAAAGGATTTTATACGATTGAATACAAGTTACATTTATTGAGTTTAATGCAAGATATTGACTGACTGGGCGTTAGTTCGATGACACGTCAGGCTGTTCCAAATGCAGAATATTTAGTCTAGTTCTGTTGTTAACAGGATTCTGACGGAGGACGGCAGGCGTTGTTTTGAGAAACGCTCGTCGTTGTTTTGAGAAGCCCCACGTTGGGCTTCCTTGGCACGCCCATGGGAGGAGCCAGCACACCATCTTGCGGGGGAGACGTGGGCCAAGAAGAGGGAACTAAAGGACTTCAAAAGAAGGCTTTGCAGAGACTCCAACGACACTAATTCGGCAGTTTTCAATAGAGTACACTTAGTTAAATTCTTAATAAAATTAAATCTGCCCCCGCGTAAAAATGTCCATGATGGGTTTTTAATGTACGTTTACGTTTTGTAGCGTCATGAATTTTGTTAGCTTCTTTTGAATCCTCTTGGGCTGAAGTTTTGGCTTGATTCCTAACCACTTATCCATTTTTTGTGTTCTCTGTCTACTTTGGAAAATGATATGCAAATGCACGACCTTAAAACGCTCGGGAAAGTCCGGAAACACAAAGTTATTCGATGCAGGCTTCCGATTGGCTGCGGAGTATGCAAATTGCCGAACGAACCAAAATTCCAAAATTTCCAAACCGAACGAAGATTTAGAAATCGGAATTAAGCAAACGTTTGATTTGAAAAAAAAATATTTTGTTGTCGTTTGGTACGTTGTACACCTGGGCGGACGTTATTTCAGCTACTGTGCTAATTCTCGTCCTTTACTCGAAAAAATTGACGTCATTTTAAACAGGCTACCCTCCCCGATAAACAACTGAACGTCACATTCCATTCAAAGCAACTCCACAGATCTTTTAAATCCACGTAGTTACTCTCACTGCACACACAATCAAAGACAGTATCGCTAAAAGCAAAAAGCCTGTGCCAACAAACGGCCCCGTACAATGATAGAGTCAGCAGAGAGCTCGTCGGGGCTTTTCCTGTTGCGGCCGTGAGGCAGCCGGCGGCGTGGAAGCCTGGGAGGCCCCTCGGTGGGCCGCTGATCCCGCTCTAAATGCCATCCTGAATAGGACAGCCGGCTCTTTTGTTGACCTGTAGCATCGCATTCATCAAACGGTCGAGCCACCGTGCCCTCCGCACGCGGCCGTCTCATTTTGATTCAGCAAACCCGCTTTGTCCGCGGAATAAAAGGAAACCCTTCGTTTTTGCCTATGTGGAAAGGAAATGGTGCCGTGCCAAAAGGAAACATTTCCGGAAATCGGATTACAATCCATTGATCCGCACGATAATTTAAACAGAACCCAGATGAGAAATTACACGTGAAGTTCTACGGTAGCACAATATCATATTTTGAGCAATAATTGATGAATCCAAAACTATTGCTGCCCTTATTTGCACAAGATTGGATGCCATGGGATTCAAACCCAGATCACGGCTTAAAAACCACCAGATTTTAACCACAACACCATTAGGGTTATGACGAAGGGAAAGCCTTTCAAGTCAAGTCAAGTCACATTTATTTATGACGCCCTTAATCACAAAAAATGTCTCAAAGAACTGCACAGGATTACAATTACAAAATTACACAATGACCTGATCTTAAACCAACATGCGGGCAAGGAACAACTCAAAACCTCAGCGCGAGGAAAAAGAGAAACCTTGACAAAGGACCTCACAAGGGGTAATCCCCCTTCCAGGATGACCAGGGTGAATTACATTTGGCATTACAGTACACAAACATAGTAAACCCTAGGTAAGATGTTGAAAATTTGTCCGGAAAGTGCATGACAGCAGCGACGCCCCCAGCCTGTAAACTAGTCCAGAAAGTCTATGACGGCCACGACGCAGTTTCCCATCTCTGCCGGCTGGTCCATGCAGGCGTTCACATGCTTCAGGTCAAACGCTGGTCCGCTGACCTTTGGATATTATCTCATCAACACACCTTTACTCTGTGCCAAATAGTACAATGTTGTCATGGAGCATTATGGGAAATAGTTCACCCAAAGGTTGTATCGTGTGATACGGTAGATAAAAGTAATGTGATGATGAGAGAAAATCTAATGCCTTTTCCTGCATCATTGATTGCCCTAATGGTCTAGTGTAGTGTTTCTTAACTAGCGCAGTGTTTCTCACAAAACCTTTTCCAGTAGGTCGTGGGCTTTTTTTTTTCTTCCTGAAAAAAATGCTAAGGACAAATTACTGAATTACACTCCTTAACAGTAGATGGCAATAATTACCTGCTAATACATTTTTCCTGTTCAATTGGGTCATCCTGATTGTGTTTGAAGACTACATCTGGTTTTATTGTGATTTTCTATTTTTTATTTCCTTTTTTTGGTGTGTTTATAAATGGCTTTGGGGTAACGGAAGATAGTTATTGTTTAGGAAGATTACTCATTACAGTACATTGTTTTTTACCATTTCGGCAAAATATCTCCAGAGCCAGTGTGAATAATTTAGTCCATGACGTGTGGCTGTCTAGCAATACATCATCAATCAGCATTGATTTACTGAACTTGGTACAAACGTTGACATGTGGCCCTCTAGTGGCATATTCTTACTGAAGAGAATAATAAAATTTGGGTTCAACCAAGGGGCGGCATGGCGGCGCAGTGATTAGCGCGCGTGCGGCACAGTTCTGAGGTTCAAATCCAGCTACCGGACTTCCTGTGCGGAGTTTGCCTGTTCTCCCCGTGCTTGCGTGGGTTTCCTCCCACATTCCAAAAACATGCATCTCAGGTGAATTGGCCAGTCCAAATTGTCCCTAGGAATGAATGAGCGAGCGAGCTGTCTGTCCCTGTGTGCCCTGCGACCAGTTGAGGGTGTCCCCTGCCCACTGCCCGAAGATAGCCGGGATGGGCTCCAGCACCCCCGCGACCCTACTGAGGATAAGCGGTACAGATAATGGATGGATGGGTTCAACCATTTTGTAAGCACGTTTAACAGATAATCGGTGAGTGAGAAGATGGAAAAAAGTCTGCTGTGATAGATTTTAGTGACCCGCCAACCAAAAGAGGACAAGCAATATGGAAAACAAGATACGTGGATAGTTTCCATAGTTTATGCAATGTTAGGATTCAGAGGTCAAACTATCAATCAATCATGCAATGTGTATAAACTGTCAACACATTGCTCCAGTGACTAACCGCCCTTAATATGATGACACGCTGGAGTTGTTGTGTCATCGCGTTAATCATAAATCAAAAAGATTACAATGATATCCCCTAACATGACTTATAAGCCATACAGAATGGTGAAGACAAGCGTTAATTTCACTCTGACGAGAGACAGAGTTCTTTATGGGAAACGGAAAGGGACAAGGCAATTCAACATAAGATGGTCTTTTTTTTTCAAAGTTGCATTTTAGCAGTTAGCAGTTACTAGCAAGCTCTACTAATAATCGTATGGTAGGCATGTCACAGATCCAGCCTGTTGGATTTAATTCAATTTTATCCTCCAAAAACGTGCAATTAGAACCATACAGAGGGTAGGATATGGGGATCATACTCATATTTTATTCCTGCAGTCCAAATTATTAAAATTGGATGATTTAGTAAAATTTAGCTATTTAGGGTCAACAAAAACATAGTACCAGAAGACATCCATAAATTATTCATTCAGAAAGAGGGAAATTGTAACTGAAGGGGCTATAGTCAATTCATACTCCCTAAAATGAGAACAACCAGGAAAAGTATGTGTGTGTCTGTGTGCGGAGTCAAACTTTGGAACAATTTACAAGACGAGATCAAACAATGTCCAACTATTCACGTGTTCAAATCTAAATAGAAAAAAACATTACTGGCGGAATACAGAGATGAAGAAAAAGGGGTGTGAGTGATACGGGAGATTGGGAATATTGCGTCTACAACTATGGATAACTTTGTTGTTATTGTTGCTATTGTTATATCATAACTGTTATTATTAATATTATTGTTATTATTGTTGGTGTATTTAATAGGGAAGATGAAGTGGTAGGGAATACAAGCATCTGCTTCTGACTACCCCTTTTCGAACATGTTATGTATCATTATTTTGTTGTTGAGTTATTGTTTTTGTTCTGTTTTTATTTTAATGTTCGAATAAAGTTTTCATTCATTCATTTACTTTATTAGTCTACTATAACTAAAAGGAGTGTGTTAATGTGGTTTACCTTAACCACACAAATGATAGGGGCACCATTTCCATGGGTAAGTACAGCCTGGCGGCGCCCATCCCATCTCAAACTGGGGACTCTTCTCTAAATATTGTCAGGACAAATTTGAAGTCTACATTAACTTCGCCCTCCTGTCAGTAGTTACTATGCAGTATGTTTTAAAAATAGCTCAGTGGAAAAGTCAATTAAATATTTACAAATAGCCATATTATTAGATCCGAGCACGAGTATTCACTCTATAGACCAGGGGTCGACAACCGTAAGCGAGTCTCTCGTTCATTTCTATCAAAAGTTATGATATTTATTTTTTTTTAAATCAATGCAAACCAAATTCTCTCTCCGGCCGCTAGAGCGCAGTGTTGAGTTTGTATAGCGTGGTCTGTTGGTTAATATGTAAAACTAGATTCAGTCAACTGTGAAAATAAACCAGTTAACCCATTCAATGCCAAACATATTTTTCCCTATTCTTTGAGAATAAAAGTGTTGTGTGAGAAAAGATCCCTCGTCTTTAATAGTAAAAAATAAAGCTAAAAATTTAGAGTTCTTTTACTGATCCGGCCCGCCTCAATACACAGAGTCTGGATCCGGCCCCGGAGCCAAACTGAGTTTCACATCCTTAGCGTATAGGGAGCTGTATTGACAACAAGGAACATACAATATTAATGACAATTTTCTTATTTACACAGTGTAATGTTCTGGGTAATAAAATAAATGAATAGTCATTGATTTTGTGCAAAAATTCACCCCATGCACAACAGTGAGACAGTTTAGGGCCGTCTATTTTCACTTCACTGATATTCACTTCTTGCAATAAATGTTTTTTTTTTTCTTCAGTGTAAAGTGTATGTCGAAAAAGGAATGCTTATTTAATTTCTACTTTTAAGTGACGCTTTTTTGAAAAGAATTAACAAAGGACCACAAGATTTTGAATTCATGGCATGTCCTCAGAGCATTATTTTAGATTTGACCAAAAGAATAGAAAAAATGAAATAAAATGGCATATAATGGGTTTTTATTGTCATTTATATCAACGTTGTGAAACCCTGTATGCAACGCACTTCAGGGTAAAACATGTCATAATGACTTTGATGAATAAAAGATAAAAGACTATCAGGAATAAATGGGCAAAAAATAACTTCAATAGTGCATATAAAAACTCGCCTAAGATATAGTAATAATAAAAATATTAATAATCGAAATAATAATAATGCAATGAAAAATTGTAGCTGAATGAAACATTGTAGCTGTAGTGCAATTAAAAAGAGTGCAATAACATGTAGCAGCAGCAATTTAAAAACCCCAATATACTTATATATTAAAAGTTTAATGCATTAGTTTGTATATTTTTTTAAATTGTTTGATTCAAATAAAAATGGCGATCCTGTCTTTGATAGTGTGTGAAGTGAGAGTAAAAACTTTGATCTATTTTTGTGTGTTTTTCCTCTCTGTGTTTGGTTTTGTTCATTTTAAAGCCGCAATGTTTAATATTTGACCACTAGATGGCACTGTGTGGTCTGGTGCGAGGGAGGGCCAGTAGACAAACATGGCGGAGACCTAAGTGGGAATTCCACTTAAGAAATTCAAATTTATTGACATTGTTATGATAGTTTGTGTATTTATGCCTAGTATTCAAATCGATGTTTATTTTTCTACTGAATAAAAGTTTTTTTGCACCACCGGGAGGCACTAAATAGTCACACTGTCCCTTTAAATTTTAAAGCGATGCTGTCTTTGATTGTGTGTGCAGTGAGAGTAAAACCTTTGAGAGTTAGTCTATTTCTGTGTGTTTTTCCTCTCTTTGTATTTGGTTTTGTTGTTCATTTTAAAGCCGCAATGTTTAATATTTGACCACTAGATGGCACTGTGTTGTCTGGTGCAAGGGTGAGCCCGTGGACAAACATGGTGGGGACCTAAGTGGGGATTCCCGTGAAGATATTCAAGTTTATCGACATTGTTATGATAGTTCGGCAGCACGGCGGCGCAGTGGTTAGCACGTGTGCAGCACAGTTCTGAGGCACAGTTGTGAGGTCATGAGATCCAACCTCCTGTGTGGAGTTTGCATGTTCTCCCTGTGCTTGCGTGGGTTTCCTCCCACATTGCAAAAACATGCATGTCAGGTTAATTGGCCGGTCCAAATTGTCCCGAGGTGTGAGTTAGCGAGCAAATTGTCTGTCCCTGTGTGTGCTCCAGCACCCCCGCGACCCTACTGAGGAGAAGCGGTGCAGATAATGGATGGGTTAGGATAGTTTGTGTATTTTTGCCTAGTATTCAAATCGATGTTTGTTTTTCTACTGAATGAAAGTTTTTTTGTACCACCAGGAGGCACTAAATAGTCACACTGTCCCTTTAAATATGACTTTTATGTTGACCACAAAATGTCTTTAACAAAAACGACAATATTGGGGGTATCAAAGGCCAAATAAATAAATAAATTTAATTTCATACATTATCATACAGATTCCTAAGCTTGACACGAGGCGAATTGAATATATATATATATTTTTTTTGGTTTGAACAATTTTTTTTCGACAATCTTAACAGCAATTAAGCATATTCACAATTTCGTTATATCTGACAATATGACGTTTTAACCATTTTTAACAGCAGTTAAACATACAATTTCACGATATCATATCCCAACAATATGAGTTTTTATCGACACTTATATTTTTGGTTTGAACACTTTTATTGACACTATTAACAGCAAATAAACAATGTGAGGTTTGAACAATTTTTCTCGACAATCTTAACAGCAATTAAGCATATTCACAATTTCGTTATATCTGACAAAATGACGTTTTAACCATTTTTTATGACACGAAAAATAAGATTGTTATCAAGTCAACATTGCGGTTTTACCTCTTTTTGGTCCCCCAAGTGGACGTGAACGCACCATGAAGCCTTCAACACCAAATCAAACAAAGACGCCCCCCAAAAAGATGTCCGTCCTGATTAAGGGCACCCATTTACTCTTCGGGCGAAGGATTTTGAATTCGAGCAACAGATGCGACCCAGTACGAAGCGTAAGACTTTTGTCATGATGTCGAAATAAACACACGGGGGGTGACGAGAAGCTATCAATGGGGACGGGATGCTAACAGCAATGGCGTGCTAACGGCAGTCACCTGAACTACATCATCCTTTATTATCGACCAGAAAGGGATAAAAGAATAGCGAGAAGAGGGGCCGGGGGGTTGTTCTTACCTCTTTCGTCTTCTCTCTTGCTGTAGCCGTCGTCGAGGAAAATATGGAATTTGAACCCACATCAATATTCTCCTTTGCGCTTGCTATCAATTCATTTTACCAAAGCGACCCCGAAATTCAAAATGGGGGTGCAGGGGGGGGAAGCTCCGGAACCGAAATGATGAGAGGCAGGCCAGGTGTGAGGCGGATATCCGCAGCAGCCGACTCGCTCGCTTCCGTCCAGAGAGACGAGGCGATGCTGGTGGTGATGGTGGTCGCCTGGCGTGTGCGTGGGGGGAATTTGAGTGGGTGGGTGCGTGAATCTGCTGCTCACATGCGAGGCAGCCTGCTCGGATTCCACGATTCAACGAATCCCAATTGCACGATCTGGTGCTGTCCCTGGTGCTCAGATAAAAGCCTGCTCCCGTATTCATTCGTATTCAAGCTAGATTTCGTCATTCGCGGGCTGTGCATTTCACACCGAGGCCTTCAGTGGTGCTACGTCTAAATCTAGCCAACCCTTGTTAACTCAATGTTCTGGTTTGCCCGCGTCCCTGCGTCCTGGACGCATGATTTTTGCTGGGGTCGCATAGTCTCAAATCAACTTTTTTGACACAAAATTGTCATTATTACTCGATTACTTTTTTTAACAAAGATTTACCGCACTCCCAACTTTTCGTCAGGCAGATCCGGCAGATGTTGTTTTGGTCTCGCGGTTCGAGTTTTCGTCTGCGAATTGTGTAGTGAAAAGTCAGTCTCTTTTTAGAGAAGCGGCTTTTTCGGCTCAACTCATTCAAGAGAGCCGGCTCTCCAACGGCTCACTTGCTTTGATGATTGATATTACGAATGATGATGTTGTATAAAGAAGTTAAGAAAAAAACGGAAGTATAAAAGGAGAAAATGAATCGGTATATTACCAACAATAATTTGATGCAGAAAATGAATTCATAATTTGATGATTAAAACTGAATGAAAATATAGATTTATATGATATATTTGTCGCCAATTTACGATTTCAACCTCGATAAGACTAAATTTTGGGGACCCATAGATTTTTGAGCATGCGAGTCCCCGAGACCCATCACTTTTCACAGGTCAAATGAACACCGCCCTACTATTGGGCTAGTGTGAAAACCTGCCAACATTTTTAGCACGCACCCAGCATGTTTACACCCCTGGGCCGGTCCCGCACCCCGTGCGGGGAGCTGATCCCCAATCCACAGTGACAAAGGGAAAGAGCTGAGCGCAGATTGCAAGTCCGCCGCCGGCTGCCAGAGTGCGTTCAGCACAGTACTTTTTGCAGATTGCAGCAGTTTGCGCTAAACCCCCCTCTGTCTGCTCTCTATAGACGGGAACGGGTGGGGTCACCCGTGTGGGTGGGGTCGCGTCGGCCGGGCACACGTTTAGCAAAGTTGCTACGACCGCCAAGCTAACACGTGGTTTGGGACGTGATCTGAGCTCTTATTTTTTCCTAGGGACATGTGGGAGTGATATTGCCGACCTTAAAGCTGAATCAAGTGACTCTGGTCAAGGAGGGGTGAAGGTGGAGGGGCTCGCTGCTGCCCCCTAGGAATGATGAGGTAAAGTATGGTTGGAACCAGTGTTCCCTCTAAGCTGCGCGCGTGCGCAATTGTGCACTGCTTGCACTTTCTCAGCGCACAAGGATATCTAGCCAGCGCACAAAAATCAGGGCTCAAAATTGCTAATTAAGAAGCCAATTAAGTCAAAGTTACAAGGTCAAAATACACGGGTTCCCCTGACGTTGTGTCCTAAATGCGGTATTTTGAAGTCGAGTCGAAGTAGAACGAAGTTGAGTAAAGTTAGTAGAGTTTGTCGAGGACCGGCTTCTTCGGCTCGGCTCACTAAAAAGAACAGGCTCTTTCGGGTCCTAAACGGCTCTTCGCGTTGTTTTTGCTTCTTTCATCCCAACATGACCAAATATTATGTAAAGTTATGCACAAAATGACTTAAAGGAATGGGGGAATAGAACAAAAAAATAAAAAAAATACCAAAATGAAAAAGTAGTGAAAAGCTGAGAAAAAATAAAACAAAAGGAAGAGAAAAAAGGAATGAAAATTTTTGAAAAAAGCCAGAAAAAAATAAAAGAAAGATTTGTAGGAAAAAAGTAAATAGAGAACAAACAGAAAAAAAGTAACAGCTCGGAAAAAATAAACACAATGAGATTTATTTTAAAGGAATTTTAAAAAAAGGAGAAAAAAAACACGGAAAAAAGAAGAAAAAGTTTGTGTTGCATTCAAATCATTTCCAATTATATCAAGTGAATCTTGTTGCCAACATTGTACTTCCACTAAAAATGTGATTAAGTACAGTTCTGTATCTTACAAGCGACTCAATAAGCCCCCAAAAATGTTAATATTATGCGACAAAATATATCAGGAAATAAAAAGAAATGTATATCTTGTGAAAGAATTGTAAGAACAAACGACGTTTGTAGGCAATCGTACAACCTTTGCAATAGTACATGAGTCAATTCATTCAAAAGAGAAAAATAATTTTGCATTGCCGGAAACTCAGCAAAATGTAACGTGATGTCAAATTTTGGACATGTTTGATAATGACTTAGTTGCCACACTTGGGATTGCCGTTGCTCACTGTTGTTTCAAGCGTTGCTCACCGATTTTGAGTGAACGCTCAGACCCGTAAGGAAAATGACAGTGAACATTGGTTGGAACACAGAAACAGACGACCAGAGATCAAAACAAAACTATATTCCATTCACTCCAGCCCCTTTTCGTCCTCTAAAAACGTGCAATAAGAATCCTACACAGGGTAGGTTGTGGAGATCATACTCATGTTTTATTCCTGCAGTCCAAATTATTAAAATTGGATGATTTGATGAAATTTTTACTGCACAACTGTTATTTAAAGTCAACAAAAACATAGTGCCAGAAAACATCCATAAATGATTCATTCGGAAAGAGGGAAATTATAATTTAAGGGGCTGAGGTCAGGGTTGGGTAGGGTTACTTTAACTGGATTAATTTCAATTACATTTACTCGCTCTCGTCTCGCTCCTTCTGGCTTTTTCCCAGTCTGCCTTTGTGTTTTATTGAAATAAAAAGACATGGAAAAGTAATGGTATGTTGAGTCAAAAGGCAAAAGACCACCCCCCCCGGAAAATTACCAACACCTTCAAACAAAGACAGGAAGACTAAGAAACGCCAAAAGGGAACATCAAACTGATTAGAAATACACACCTTGAGCAAATACGTTTAAGCCTACTTTACAGATTTTTCACTCTCCCAAACCTTGATTCATATTTTTCTAGCTATGGACAGAATTGATAGAAAGAGACGGGTCTCTTTAGAAAGTCATCGCAAGCTAAGTTTGTCCCCCCTCTGGCCTACTTCAGATCTGCAGACGCAGTGAAAAGTCATCGGAGGGCTACTAACCAGCATGTGCTAACAACCCACTCAAATGTATTAATAACTCCATCTCCGCCTTGTCGGTCACCTCAGAAGGGCAGCTATGCTATTTCTGTGGTAATTGTCGCTCAGCTTCCTGCCCTCCCTATTGGTGACCTCCTTATCTGCCTAAATGAGGCGCAGAAGGTCACCTCGCCGCTCCACATTCAAATTACATGATGCAATGACAGAGGAGTAAAACAGGACAGCGTGGCATAGCAGGGGCGTCAAATATTTGATTTTAAAAGCAGATTTGAAGAGATTCAATCAACACAAGTCGTCGTATTAGTAGCGGAAAGTGATCAGGAGAAGAACCCAAACGCGCAACGTTTCTCACACAAGCCTTTTATTTTACGGGAAATGGGGAGTCATGCATATTAGACAGCAATCTGGCGTGGAAAGACAGGAAGCCAGAGATCGACACCAATTGCCCGAGCAGATATCGGACAGATGGGGTTGATACCGGACGGGACAGACAGGATTGATATAAAAAATGAACAGGGCAAACTAGACGGGAACGAAAACTGGAGAGAATAATAAACAGGACAAAAATTGACCGGACAGGAAATGCAGGCAGGAAACCGGACAGAGTCAAAACCCACGTCTTGCGGGGCAGAGGTTTGTTGGCGGACTGACAAAGAAAGAGTGAGAGCACTGAGCTTAAGTAGAAGGGAAGCCAATCTGCCAACGAGCCACACGGGCAGGGCCAATTGGGCGCCATGGCAACTGTGACAAATATTAGGGATTGGTCAACATGATCAGTCTATTGTTTAAAAAAAAGACATCCAAACACATAAAATGAATTCACGAATTGTTTGAATTCTTTGTTTTTATCTTCAAAATGTTTTTTTCCCCCAAAATCAGCGACAACTGGCAAACATACCCTCGTTCTTTTCTAAGTGCATGGTCTTTATTTGTAGCTCAAAGCCTACTTAGGTGCACATGTCAAATTATACAAAAAAACCTTCGGCTCTCATCGTTTATATCAACAAAAAATAGACACGTTTGAAAGGAATCCACAAACTGTACAGCAGCACAACATCCGTGTTTGTATAACACAATTCTAAGTAGGGCAATTTCCAATGAAATATTCATAAATGCAGAGCAACTTTAGCATTACCGCCGGCCTTCAAATAATGTACAAATCTCAAACGAGCGCAAAATAGAAAACATCAACTTCAAAATACAACAAAAACAAAATCAAGCTGCTCAGAATTACAAAAACATTGACTGTATTTTATCGTCCAAAACGTTTTCAAATCGAACCGGACGAATTAGGAGCCGGCATGCATTTGCTGTGAATATGCGGCTCCTTCATGCTCCTGGATCGACTGCCTAGACCAGGGCCAGGGGTCCGCAACCTGCGGCATCGGGGCCACGTACGGCTCTTCAGCGCCGCCCTAGTGGCTCCCTGGAGCTTTTTCAGAAAACAGTTTGGGAATGGAAAAAAGTATTTGTTACATCTGTATTCTGTAGGAGGGCAAGCACAAAACAAACATTCTTAACCTTTAGAAAACGCTGTAAAAAGGTTTAAAATAAATATGAAATGCGTAACTTTTATGTATGAACCTCCTTTTGTTTTGATTTAAAATAAGTTTATATAAGGAGTTTCTTGGGCAGCACGGCGGTGCAGTGGTTAGCGCGTGTGCGGCACAGATATGAGGTCATGAGATCGGACTTCCTGTGTGGAGTTTGCATGTTCTCCCTGTGCTTGCGTGGGTATCCTCCAGGCACTTCGGTTTCCTCCCACATTCCAAAAACGTGCATGTTAATTGGCCGGTCCAAATTGTCCCTAGGTGTGAATGAGCGAGCCAATAGTCTGTCCCTGTGTGCCCTGAGACCAGTTGAGGCTGTCCCCTGCCCACTGCCCGAAGATGCCTGGGATGGCTCCAGCACCCCCGTGACCCTACTGAGGATAAGCGGTGCTGATAATGGATGGATAAAATGAGTAACTTTTATGTATAAACCTCCTTTTGTTTTGATTTAAAATAGGTTTGTATAAGGAGTTTCTTGGGCAGCACAGCGGGGCAGTGGTTAGCGCGCGTGCGGCACAGTTATGAGGTCATGAGATCGAACCTCCTGTGTGGAGTTTGCATGTTCTCCCCGTGCTTGCGTGTCAGGTTTATTAGCCAGTCCAAATTGTCCCTAGGTGTGAATGAGCGAGCTAATTGTCTGTCCCTGTGTGCCCTGAGACCAGTTGAGGGTGTCCCCTGCCCACTGCCCGAAGATGCCTGGGATGGGCTCCAGCACCTCCGCGACCCTACTGAGGAACAGCGGTGCAGATCATGGATGGATGGATGGAGTTTCTTTATTTCCAGCACCAGAAATATCTCTTTTATGGCTCTTTCAACATTTTGGGTTGCTGACCCCCGGCCCATACCGACAGTCCAGTTGTACGCACAGTGCCGGAGAGTGAATGGAATATATGGTGTAGGGGTAATTAAGAGGGCTACGTCAGGGGCTTATTGGCTCCTACGGCGGACGCATTTGTTGGGCCTGCGCGTGACCACGAAGCCTTGTTTGCAGTAGCACTTGTAGGAGCCCACGGTGTTCACACAGCGAGCGTTCTCGCACGGGCTACTACGAACTCCCGGTTCTGCACACTCGTCGATATCTGGGTGCACAAAAGCAGGGGAAAGAAAAATGAAGTCTTTTCAGCAAATCAATTACCGGGTACAATGAAATGCACTTGAAAATACTTGAAAAGTAAGTCTAAATTCCATACAAACCTATACAGCGGGTGTGAGAGTGGTCCAACCTAAATCCTTGGTCACATTCGCACATGGTGCCCAGATAGGAGCGCACACAGTGGCCATTTGCACAACTGCATTCGTCTGAATCCTCTTCGGAACTGTCGCCTGGGAGAGAACATTTTGGCAGGAGGATACAGTCAGATGGATTGCCTCTAGCAGAAACTCAGGAACACAAAAATGACACACTTTCTAACCTGATGTTTACAGTACGATCAAAAACGCAAGGAAACAATCTACTTAAAGGGACGGTGTGGATGATTTGACCGGTGGGTGTCACTGTATTGTGTAGTTTAGATATATATAGATAGATAGGTACTTTATTCATCCCCGTAAAGAAATTCACACTTCCAGCAGTATCTTTGTGTTGATTATTAACAGATTAACAGGATGGCCTCGGGGTGCCACAGCGGAGTGGATGACGTCACACGCTAGGCCAAAAGTTCGACGACCCTGCAGCAGATGGAAATCTTTGTGCCCAGGGTTACACCACCTCCTATTCACGTAGATAGTGAGTCGGCTTCCCGCAGGCTTTTGTGTCTCTGTCCCTAACATTGCTGAAGCCGGGTAGCTCCACGTTAGCGTCTGGCATGCTAAACGTGAGCCACGTTTCCATAAAACACAGCAAACGGCACTCCCTCTACGTGTTGATGTTTTTCACCAGCACAGCCAGTTCGTCGGTCTTATTTGGTAGAGAGTTCACATATCCCATGATTACGGACGGTACCGAAGCTTTATAACGCCGCTAGCCGCTTAGCCTTAGTTCCGGCTCTGCATCCACGATAGGGCCCCCTCATCACGGCGGCACGAGAATTCTTAATGGCAAGGAGTCGATTCCTCGAATAAACGCATTTTTGTGCGTTAAAAGCCATAACCATAGGATAGAAAGTCATCCAAAGTGTAGTGGTCAAACGGGACAAAAAACACCAAAAACAGAAATTAGAATAAAGAAAAGGTTTGATTTGAATAGAAATCTTTTGCTTTTTTTTTCTTTGAAAAGTTGTCGGCCACCCGGGCGGAAGCGTTTTGTAAGTTGTACGCCCGACGTAAAAGATGCACGCCCCACACTGTGAAAAATCCATTGAAAAAGTCAAAATGCAATATAATTTTTGTGTGAAATGCACATAAACATAAAAAATGTAAATATTGTATTAAAACCAGACATTTGCTACTCAAATAGCCATTTACCACGTTAACAATGTATGATTTTTTTAAATTAAGCTAGTAAATAAATTACCCTCACTGGTAAACTGTTTTCAGAACAGCCACCTTGGAGATCCCTGTCCTACAATATAAAACAATTCCAAAAAATCGAAGTGGTTTTGAGTTTTTCCTTGCCCGCATGTTGGTTTAAGATCAGGGGATGGTGTCATTGTAATCCTGTGCTGTCATTTGAGACATTTTTGTGATTAAGGGCTTTACAAATAAATGTGACTTGACTTAAAATGAGTTTAATGTTATCTTTAAGCGACCCTAAACTTTTGAACAGTACTGTAATTCTGCAGAAGAAATATAAGATTTTTGATTGAAATAACCCTTCCCCCACAAGATTGGTTCATTTTTCTTAGTTTTTTGTAAAACGACCCCCAAAACTGTGTCAGAATGACCCAAGTATTTCATTTTTGACCCAAGTGTTTTCAGAGTGCAATTCAGAATCAAAATAAGGTCGAACCTGGATTATAATGAGCGAAAGATGTCAAGATATCCTGCTCTCCGTCCGACTCCGTCTCCAGATGCATCTCGCACAAATGGTTGAACATATCTGCGTAGAAACAGGAGAGGCCTTGAGGACGAGCTCGAGGACGAGCGAGCGGGGGGACGCTTTTGGGGACTGACCGGAATGCCTGGGCGGGCAAGTGTTGCATTCGGGTCCCCATCCGCGACCGTAATGGCAGCAGCACTCGGAATAGGTCACCAGCATGATGCTCCTGGGGTCGCTGCAGATCAAGCCCTCGTCCACCTGCAGGAAGCACACGTCTTTGTGGGCCGCCGTGCGATCTGGGGGAGGGGAAAACCGGTATTTTAGCATCGCAAGGACAAAAAAAATCCAGCTTTCTGCATTGCAGAGCTTACATAAAGTCTTTCTTTACTGTCATGGTCATAAATGCAGAATTATTCAAAGAATAGCAGCAAAGAGTAGCGATACCCACTCAGCTGTTCTGCTGGTGAACATATCCCTAGGCTATATCTTAAACCTTTATTAAAAGTTCCATTTGAATGAATAAAAACTTTATTTCGAACATTAACATAAAAACAGGACACAACTCATTGGGTTTTTTTTGTCCTTGCACGACTGGCAGTTTTCTTATACCTAGCCACTCCTTTGCACATCTGTTCTCCTCTGCACTACCGTACTCCATTGTTATTGTTATTGTATAGTGACTTGTTTACCTGACTGCCCATTTTGTACATCTGTTCAGCTGCTCCTCTTGCACTCTTTGCACTACTGTATTGTACTCATAGCTATAATTATTGAGTATATCATTTAGTATTTCAATACTCCAACTCAATACTACATATTTATATCTGTACATTCAAGGAAACTGTGCGGGTCAGATGTATCGACATTTCGTTCTGTATACACGTGTACAAGAATGATAATAAAGTATATCTAAATGTGACTCTGAATCTGAACAATAACTCAACACCAAAATAATATTACATAACATGTTCGAAAAGGGGTAGTCAGAAGAAGACGCTTATTTTCCCTACCCCTTCATCTTCCCTATTCATTACATTTTACAGATAGCTCCTCTTTTGTGTCTAAATAGAACAAAATCTCACGGATATAAATATTACATAGGTCAGACATCAAAAATTATAATAATGACAATAATATTTTATACACTAATCATCGTAGTACCCATCCCTCAACGTCATCATGCCACTAGACATTAAATATAATTGTGACACCAATGATAATAACACCAATAGCAGAAATAACAGTTATGGTATAATAATAGTTACCATAACAACAAGGTTAACTATAGTTGTAAACACAGTATTTCCAATCTCTAGTATCACTCGTACCCCATTTTCTTCATCTCTGTATTCCGCCAGGAATGTTTTTTTCAATTTAAATTTGAACACTGTTTGATCTTGTCTTGTAAATTGTTCCAAAGTTTGACTCCGCACACAGACACGCACATACTTTTCCTGGTGGTTCTCACTTTTGGGATTTTGAATTTACGACAGCCCCTTAAGTTATAAATTCTGCATTGAGTAAGCACTGTAGCAAGACTGTCTACGTAGAATAAAAATAAACGAAACAATTGTATGTTATTTATCAAATAACCAACTCCAACAATTCTTTCAGCACGTTTCTTAGTTCTTACCCCACTTGCAGTAAATTTAGCCTTGCCTATTATAGGATAGATAGATATAGATAGATAGATATATAGAGATAGAGGTAGATAGATAGAGATAGATAGATAGATAGATATGGATAGATAATAATAATAATAACAATAATAATTTCCTTTGTATTGTCATTCTTTGTAACAATGTACACAGAACGAAATGTCGATACACCTGACCCGTTGTAGCGAGCCGATGCAGCCGCAGCCAACAGAGGGCGCCGCCATTTTACCAATGTTATAAGTCTTAGGTATGACTCGGCCGAGGCGCGAACCAGCGACCTCCCAGTCTCAAGATGGGTTCATAGAAATATATAGAGATAGATAGGTAGAGATAGCCATAGATAGACACAGATCGATATAGATTGATAAATAGATATAGAGATAGATCGAGATAGAGAGGGATAGATAGATAGAGATAGACATGGATAGAGAGAGATAGACAGAGATAGATATAAATGGATAGATAGAGATAGATAGATCGAGAGAGATAGATAGATGGATCGAGATAGAGAGAGATATAGATGGATAGAGATAGAGCTATATTGATATAGATATAGACATAGATAGATAGAGATGGATTGATAGAGATATAGATAGACAGAGATAGATAAAGATAGAGAGATAGAGATAGACATGGATAGAGAGAGATAGACATAGATAGACAGAGATAGATATAGATGGATAGATAGATATAGAGATGGATAGATTGAGAGGGATAGATGGATCGAGATAGAGATAGATGGATAGAGATAGAGCTATATTGATAGAGATGGATTGATAGAGATATAGATAGACAGAGATAGATAGAGATAGATAGATAGAGATAGAGATGGATAGAGATTGAGATAGATAGATATAGACATAGATAGATAGAGATAGATAAAGATAGATCGATAGAGGAGCCGACGGGAATTTTACCCACCGTCGTAGACGCACTGTTTGAGGGCGGCGCTGAAAGTGCGAGGCGGGTCACAGAAACAGTGAAAGGATCCGGGCGTATTCTCACACCTGCCGTTCTTACAATAGGAGGGATCCTGGCACTCGTTGACATCTGCAAAGGCCAACACGGAAACGGCTCAGAGACGCAACATCTCTTTAGGGTTCGCTATAATCGGCGACACGGCGGACACAGAAACACTCAAGTTCAGCAGTGCGGGCAAACGGTGCCGCGATAAATACCGGTTAGCATAAACCGTCGCAGTTTTTATAGCGGTATTATTGTATTGCATCACAATCGCCGATCCAATGCACTGTCGAGACCAGAACGAAGACAGGACCTACTTTCGTTACGTTTCCTTCAGTTTTATTGGAAGAAAGGAAAGGGTTACACCCACGATCCGGTGATCGCTGGGCGCGGGAAGCAGGTCGCACTGAACGCGGAAGTAGGACTTCGGTGGCGAGCGATGGCGGTGTCGGGAACGGAAAACGGGTCAGTAGCCGGGACAGGAGAGCAAAAACGTGGTCGGGGTCGGCAACGAGTCGAAAGCCAGGAGAGGAGAGTAGACGTGGTCAAGATCAAAAAACAGGTCGAAGTCGGGAAACAGACAGGACCAAAAACAGAAGAAGGCTTGCCTAGAGTAAACTGAGGTTCGCAGACGGACTGAAAACAGGTGACAGATAGGCGTGGATTTAAATAGGGAAAGAGAGCCAATCAGAGTCGGAGGCAGTTGGCGTCAAAGGAGCGGGCAAAGGTACATCACACCGCTAATCATGACATGCACAGCTTATGGAATTTTATAAGGCATCTGGTTTTGTTTAATGAATTGTTCTGAATGCGGATTTAGGCGAAACAACCTGCGCCTGGGTTCTCACTTAATTGCCAATAAACCCCTTTCTCGGTTTTGCTGTTTGCCTAGACAAGGCAAATGATAATGGAGGTTAAATCCAATTATTTGAAACCAAATAGGGAAATCTTTACGAGAGCGCATACAGTCTTGGTACACTGAGGTGTTATACACGGTTTGTACACATGGCCTAATTCAAGCACTGTTTTCAATTCCTCCAGTACCATTGAAATTTAAAAAAGCCGGTGTGAAACCTGTATTTTCAGGAGCCACACATATATATCTGTCATGATTACTGATGTGATGCATCAGTGCCCGCTCCTTTGGCGCCAACGGCCTCGGACTTTGAATGGCTCCCTGTCACTATTTAAACCCACGTCTATTTGTCACCGGTTGTCAGTCTGTCTGCGAACCTCAGTGTACTCTAGGCAAGCTTTTTCGACCCTAACTCCCACCTGTTTTTTAACTCGCGGCTGTCCCCCGGCTTCGACCCGTTTTTTTTAATCCTGACCAAATCTACTCTCTCGTCCCGGCTTTCGACCTCTTTTTGTCCCCGATCACGTCTACTCTGCTCTCCTGGCATTGACCCGTTTCCGATCCTGACCACGTTTTTTGCTCTCCTGTCCCGGCCAATGACCTGTTTTTTTCCGTTCCCGACACCGCCATCGTTCACCACAGAAGTCCCACTTCCGTGTTCACAGCGACCTGGTTCCCGCGCCGAACGATCACCGGATCGTGGGTGCAACCCTTTTTTTCTCCAATTAAACTGAGAGAAACGTAACGCAAGCGGGTCCTGTCTCTGTTCTGGTCCTGACAATATCTGCAATCTACATGTCTGATTTTTAATCAAAACATATGATTTTTAAATTTTGAGTAAATTGCAAATATACATGTTTTTGAGATCAATCTCTCCCAATAGAGATGTTGGGTAAAAATGACACTAATATGCATCACAGTTTTCAGTTCCGATTACAATTTACCACTGGGAAACGCGACTTCCATTTTTTACATGGTCCATAATTGATATGTAATATTTCATCATTTCATAGTGCTATATTCAGGTGTAGCATTTAGCAAACAGTTAGCAAGAAAATCTTAGTTAAGCTAGTCATCTCTGTGAATTATGACTAGAGAGAGCAGACCTACCCCCACGCCTCGCCCTGAGAATAGTTAGTTTTCTATTTTTTGCATACTTTGCAATTGCAGCATGCTGCGTTTTAGCCATTGTTTGTATTTTGTATTTTCTAGCCTCCCATCTTCTTGCACCTCTTCGACACGACCAGTAGGGGGCAAAGATGCTTCACATGACAACAGCAAATACAAGCTAATGCCAGCCATCTCCGGTTTATCACGAGGTAGGAAAAAAGTGAATGGCAAAGTGACGCCACCAGAGCAGGCGTGTTGGCGTCATTTTCAAGCAGACTTGTTTTCTTATATATTTCATGGGTGATCATAAAACACGGCAACTAGGTCAAGCATTTATAAGCCCTTCACCCAAAATCCGAGCACTTTTCAAACCTTGATAACGCAACAATAAAATTCAAACATTTACTATCAGTATGTACCTGTATTGACTCATCTTCAATTATGCTACAAGCCACGTGAACTCCTCTTTCCACGATACTTTTAATCTATGTTTACACTTTGTAGCGTCATCAGTTTTGTTAGCTTCTTTTGAATCTTTCTTCTCGGGCTGAGGTTTTGGCTTGATTTCTAACCATCCGTATGTACATGTATTGACTCATCTTCATTCATGCAATGTTTATGTCGCCTCGTCTGCTACAAGCCACGTGAACTCCTCTTTCCACGATGCTTCTAATATACGTTTATGTTTTGTAGTGTCATCCATTTTGGTAGCTTCTTTTGAAGCTTTCTTCTGGGGCTGAGGTTTTGGCTTGATTTCTAACCACTTCTCCATTTTCTTGTGTTTTCTGTGCGTCTGCCACAAGCCACGTGAACTCCTCTTACCACCATGCTTCTAATGTACGTTTACGTTTTGTAGCGTCATCCATTTCGTTAGCTTCTTTTGAATCTTTCTTCTGGGGCTGAGGTTGTGGCTTGATTCCTAACAACTTCTCCATTTTTCTTGTCTTCTCTATGTGTCTACTCCGCAAAATGATATAGAAATTTCCAAACTGAACAAACATTTCGAAATCGGAATAAAGCAAACGTGTGCGTCTACTTTAGAAAATGATATGCAAATGCAGGCCCTTATAACGCTCAGGAAAGTCAGGAAGTTATTTGATGCAGGCTTCTGATTGGCTGCCAAGTATGCAAATTGCTAAACGAACCGAAATTCCGAAGTTTCCAAATCGAAAGAAGATTTCAAAATCGGAAAAAAGCAAACGTTTGATTTCTTTTTTGTTTTTTTTAAAAAAAAGTTGTCGGCCAACCGGGCGGAGACGTTGCGCAAGTTGTACACCCGACGTCAAAGATGCACATTTACAATGATTTCAAGCACCCGTACGAACCCTGGTTTTAAAAAGTAAGAATACAAGGCCATTGATCATAAAAATGAAAATAACAATCGTGGCAATGGCACTCTATTATCGGTCAACTAAAAGGAAAAATATCCATTGCTAGTGTAGGGCAGCTAATCCTGCCTATTCCCAGCTCACACCCTCCTGAAAACAACCACGGCGGTAAACATGGGGTGACCCAAAACCACAGCACTAAATTCATCCGTAATAAATAGCAAAGGCGTCTCACCAACACCAAGATGGAAACCTGATCCCCTTTGCTCTGTTGTTATCATATAAAACAGTTTTTCAACCCGTCTGCCAGGGCACACCAGTCTGCCGTGTGAACTTGTCTAGTGTGCTGCGGGAAATTGCCCAATTTCATCCTTGCGAATAAAAAAACAGGACATTCTCGTTTTACAGGGATAAACCGAGTACCGTAAATTCCGCACTATAAGCCGCTACTTTTTTCCCAAACGTTCAACCCTGCGGCTTATTCAGTGATGCGGCCAATTGATGTCATTTTTCTAACAGCCGCCAGCGGCGCTCGAGTACAAAAGGTAAGATTTAGACCGGGGGAATATATGCGCCGAGGAAGACTGCAACTTCTTGGCTTGTGCATAAATTGAATTAGCGTAAACATACCCTCATCATGCAAAATGCAAAACGAAAGGCCCACGACGCAGCACATGAGGAAGATGAGGACGGTTTAGCAAGATTTTTACAAGTACGGTATGATTTTTTTACCAGACTCGTTTACTGTGTTGCGAGCGTGTTGCTAGCGTGTTTTGGAATAAGGGAGCGTGGGACGACGTCTGTATGACAAAGTTTCTTTCGGACACTGAGAAAGACGACTTTGATGGCTTCAGTTCTAAGGAGGAAGATGAGGACGGTTTACCCTGATTTTTACAAGTACGGTATGTTTTTTTAACAGAGCCGTTTACTGTGTTGCGAGCGTGTTGCTAGCGTGTTGCTACCTGTCACAGGCACTGTTTGGGATGAAAGTTATATTTTTATTATTAAAGCTTTGAAAACTCTCTCGGTGTACCGTCTTTCTTTGTAAATATGTGTAACCATGTATAATATGTATGTGCAACTGTATATTTTTGTAATGTATTTATTTGTATTTATTTTGGACACTTATTCTGATATGTCTTGCACGGGCCAATTAAAAAGAAGGGGCGTAACAAACACGGGGTGACGTGAAGTGGGGACCGGTAAAGGTGAGTGTTTGTGGACACGGCGGACAATAGTGGATATATATTTTTCCCACCCTCAACCTTTGGAAATATACTCTTTTTTCCTTGGATTACTTTCAACGGGACCCGGACTCTGCAGGTCTGCATCAAA